>NW_016908673.1:364-805 GCF_001483705.2 Eufriesea mexicana | reverse complement strand
CGATATTAGTCGAAAATGTCAATAAAATTGTATTTTCCAGCCAGATTCTATAGGATTGCGATGGCTACAGCAGGTCAATAGAATCTTTTCTCCTTATTTATGCAAGAAAGGTAGCTCACCACGATATTATTCGAAAATGTCAATAAAATTGTATTTTCCAGGAAGAGTCTAAAGCATTCCAATGCCTATAGCACGCCAATAGAATCTACCCTACTTATTTATGCAAAAAAGATAGCTCACCACGATAATAGACGAAACTAACAATAAAATAGAGCTTTCCTGCCAGATTCTATGGCATTGCAATGGCTATAGCACGCCAATAGTATCTTTCCTCCTTATTTATGCAAGAAAGCAAGCTGACCGCGATATTATTCGAAAATGTCAATAAAATTGAATTTCCCATCCAGATTCTATAGCATTGCAATGGAAATAGTACGCCAA
>NW_016908673.1:0-242 GCF_001483705.2 Eufriesea mexicana | reverse complement strand
CCAATTGAATCTCTCCTCCATATTTAAGCCAGAAAGATAGCTCACCACGATATTAGTCGAAAATGTCAGTAAATTTAAAATCTCCAACCACATTCAATGTCATTGCAATAGCTATAGCGCGCCGACTGAATCTTTCCTCCTTATTTATGCAGGAAAGTTAGCTCACCACCATATTATTCGAAAATTTAATAAAATTGAATTTTCCATCTAGATACTATAGAAATGCAATGGCTATAGCACGC
>NW_016908672.1:5749-47094 GCF_001483705.2 Eufriesea mexicana | reverse complement strand
AGGACAAGCTTGCTTAGGATGCCATTGCCATTTGTGCAATGCACCTCTATCCAATGGATTTCCCCACTCTACTGAGCTCCAGTATATTTTGCCTTGCTATGCGGGGCCAACAGTCTTGCTCTCGACCCGTTAGGCTGTGCTATGTTGCGATAGGTTATGTTATGTTTGGCTACGTTAAGATAGGGTGCTTTAGGCTTTTGTGCTACACACAGCATGTCGGAGGATTCTTGCGATGCATAATGCTCTACTGTACTCTGCCCGACTCTCTGGAGGCTGGTAATAGTAGTCTTACCACGTTAGTGCGAGTGACGTTACGTTTGGTTTGGTTAGGTTTTGCTAGGTTGGAATAGGACAGCTTTGACTTTTTTGCAGTAAACTGCTATTCGGCGTATTTCTGCGACCTACACTGTTCTACTCTACTCTGCTCCAAGAGCTGGATGCCAGCAATAGTGCTCGTGGCACGTTATGGTTAGTTCGTCTACGTTAGGTTAGGTTACGCTGGTTTGTGCTAGATCTGGATATCTCCGACTATCCAGCTGCACACTGAGATAATATGCATTTCTGCGCCCAGCTCTCCTCTAACACGTTCTGCATGGCTCTGTGGTTGCCAGCAATAGTGGACCCCGCACGATAGTTTAAGTTACGTTACGTTTGATTAGGACAGCTCAGTCTTTTTATCTATACACTGCTACTCGGTGGATTTCTGCTCTCTACAGCGACCTAATATTCCCTGCTTTGTTCTCGGAATACCGGGAATGGTGGCCGCGGCGCGTTATGTTGAGTTTGGTTTGTTTGCGTTAGGTCAGGCTACGTTTGGTAGGTATGGCTTCCATTTTTGTGTTATGTAATGCTATTCGGTTGATTTTGGACTCTACTCTGATCTAGCATGTTCTGCTTGGCCCAGGGGAAGCCAGCAGTTGATATCTCTGCTCGTTACATTTAGTCATTCCACGTTTGGTTACGTTAGGTTAGGTCAGCTTAGGTCAGGATATCTTTGACTTTTGTTCTATACACTCCTGTTTCGCGGCTTTCTGCGCTCTACGTTGTCCTACTCTACTCTGTTCGTCTCTGGGGAGGACAGTAACAGAGGTCTCGTCCCGTTAGGCTTAGATAGGTTACGTTTCGTTACGTTATGTTAGTTTGTGTAGGTCTGGATAGATTTGACTTTCGTGGTGTACTCTGCTATTCGATGAATTTCTACGCTCCACAGTGGTCTATTGTGCTTTGCTTTTCTCTGAGGATGCCAATAATAGTGGCCTCGGCACTATAGGTTGAGATAGGATACGCTTGGTCTGGTTATGTTGGCAATGGTTGGGCTTGGATAGCTTCGACTTTTCCGCTGCACCCTGCGATTCTAGGGATTTCTGCACCCGACACTCTTCTATTATGATCTGCTTGGCTCTGTAGAGGGCAGCAATACTGTTCGCGGCATTTTAGGTTTAGTTAGATAACGTTTGGTTACGTTGTGATTGCTGTGACATACGTGCTCAACACTGATGTTACATGGACTTATGTGCTCAACTGCGCTGTATCATGTTCTGCTTGTCTCTGGAGAAGCGAGCAATAGTGTTTGCGGCACGTCGGGTTTAGTTATTCAACGTTCAGTTAAGTGAGGTTTGCTCTGCTTAGGTCAGGATGTCTTTGACTTTCGCGCTGTACATCGCCATTTGGCGGCTTTGTTCATACTACTGTGCTCTACTATACCCTGCTCCACTCTTGGGAGGAAAGCAATAGTGGGCATGCAGGACAGGTTGTGTTAGGCAACGTGTGGCAATGTTACGATTGGTCATGTTAGGATTTGGTAGCTTTGACTTTTGTGCTATACGCCGCTATTCGAAGCATTCCTACGCTCTGTATTGCACTGCTGTACTCTACTCGACTCTGGGGAGTCCAGAAATAGCTGTATCGGCACGTTAGGTTGAGTTAGACAACGTGTGGTAATGGTACGATTGGTCATGTTAAGAGATGATAGCTTCGACTTTTCTGCTTTACACTGCTGTTTGTTGGATTTCTGCCCTCTTCTGTGGTCTAATATAACCTGCTTTGCTCTGGGAATGCTTGAAAGAGTGGTCGTGGCGCGTAATGTCGTGTTAGGTTACGTCCGGTTAGGTTAGGTTTGTTTGGGTATGATTGGCATATTTTTCGTTTTCGTACCATGCACTGCCGTTCTATGGACCTCTGCGTTCTACTCTCCACTAATATGCCCGTATTGGTTTGGTCGGTACAGCTTTCTCTGTGTGTTGCAGACTGCTTTTCGCTCGATACCTATGCACTGCATTGCTCTACTAGCATCTGCCTGTCTCTGGGGATACCATCAACAGCTGTCGTGGCATGTCTGGTTGGGCTATGTTACGCTTGGCTAAGTTAGGTTTCATTAAGCTTGGTTAGTATGGATTTGACCCTTGAGATATACACTGCTATTTAGTAGATTTATGCGATTTGCTTTGCTATGGTTTACTGTGCATGGCCATGGGGATGCCAGCAGTATTGGCCTCGGCACGATAGTCTGAGTTAGGATGCGTTTGGTTATGTGACGCTTGCTTTGGATAGGGCAGAGAAGCTTCACTTTTGTGCTATACACCTCAATTCGGTGTATTTCTGCGCTATGCATTGCTCTACTATACTCTGTTAGACTGCCGGGCGGCCAGCAGTAGTGGTCGCCGCACGTTCAATTGAGATATATTACGTTTAGCTATGTTAGGTTGCGCTGTGCTACGTTAAGTTAGCTCTGACTTCAGTGCTGCTCACTGTTACCATACGGACTTCGGCGCCATTCTGAGCGCTGTCACACTCTTCTTGCATCTGTGGACCCCAGGAATTGTGCTCTCGGCAAGTTAGGTTGTGTCAGGTTGCGTTTGGTTTGGTTACGCTTCGTTAGGTTCGGATTGAGTAGCTTTGACCTTTGTGATATAAACTGCTATTAGGTGATTACCTGCGCTCGACTGTTATCTGATATTCCCCGCTTCTACCTGGAAATGCTTGAAATGGTGGCCGCGGCGCTTTGGGTTGTGTTAGGTTACGATTGGTTAGGTTAGGATCCATTCGGTTTGGTTAGGATATCTTTAACTTTCGTGATATACGCTGCCATTCTATGAAACCCTGCGATCTGGTCCCCTCTAATGTGCCCGGCTTGGCTGTGTGGAGGCCGGAAATTGTGGGCTGCGAACGACAGGTTGGGATATGTTACGTCTTATATGGTTATGTTTGGTCTGATTGGGTTAGTATTTCTCTTTCTTTCCTGCTGTACACTGCTATTCGGCCGACTTCATGCTTCTACATGGCTCTCCAATTCTCTGTTTAGCTCTCGAGATGCCAGCAATAGCTTTCGTGGCACGTCAGGTTAGGCTACTTTACGTCTGCTTGTGCTACGTATGGTTATATAACGACAGGGTAGCTTTGACTTTTGTGCTACACACTGTAATTCGGTGGATTTCTGCGCCTTGCGGCGGTCTAATATTCCCTGCTTTGATCTGGGAGTGTAAGAAATTCCAATGGCGGCGCGCTAGGTTGTGTTCGGTTACGTTTGTTTATGTTACGTTTTTTTGGATCAGATTTGGATGTCTTCCACTTTCGTGCTATACACTGCCATTCTATGGATCTCTGCGCTGTACCCTTCTCTAATATGCCCTGCTTGGCTGTGTTGAGGACAGCAGTTGGGAGCTAGGCGTGTTAGGTTGAGATTGTCTACGTTCGATTGGGTTTGGTTAGGACACGTAAGGTAAGGATATTTCCTACTTATTTGCTTCACACCGCTAATCGGGCGATTTCAGTGTACCACATTGTCTCCCTATACTCTGCTTAGCTCTCGTGACGCCAGCAATTGCCTTTGTGGCACGTCATGTTGGGTTACGTTACACCTGCTTATGTTACGCTTGGTTAGGTTAGGATAGGGTAGCGTTGACTTCTATGTTATAAACTGATATTCGGTGGATTTATGCACTCTACGGTGCTCTAAAATGCCATGCTTGGCTCTGGGGAGGCCAGAAATGTTGCTCTCGGCACGTTAACTTGGGATTGGTTACGTATGATTGGGTTAGGTTCGGTTGTGTTAGGCTAGGATAGCTCTGACATATGTCCTCAACACTGATATCCTATGGACCTTTGTGCTCTAATGTGCTAAATAACATTCTGATTTTCTCTGGGGAACCCAGCAATAGTGGCCGCGCCACGTTACGCTTAGCTAGGAGAGGTTCGGCCTGGTAAGGTTAGGATATCATAGACATTTGTGATATACGCTGTTATTCGATAGATTTCTGCCCTCCACTACGCTCTACATTAATCTGCTAGACACTGGGTTGACCAGAATTTGCGACCGCACCACGATTCGTTGAGCTTGCCTACGTTAGGTTATGTTATGCTTGTGTTAGGTTTGGATACCTTTGACTTTTCTGATGTACACTGCGATTCTGTGGACTTCTGCGCCCCGCTGTCCTCAAATATGTTCTGCTTGGCTCTGGGGAGGCAAGAAATAATGGCCGCGGCATATTAGGTTTTCTCAGGTTACGTTGTGCTAGTTTATGTTAGCATTGGTAAGGCTTGGATAGCTTTGAATTTTCTGCCATACACTGCGGTCCTATGGTCTTCTGCGCCCTTCTCTCCACCAATATGTTCTGCATTGCCAGGGAGGCCAGCAATAGTGGACGCGGCACGTTAGGGTGTGCTAGATGACGCTTGGTTGTGTCAGAATTGAATAGGTTAGGACGGGATAGCTTTGACTTTTGCGCTATACACTGCAATTCGGTGGATTCCTGCGCTCTACTATGATCTAATACTCCCTGCTCTGCTCTGGGTATACCAGAAATCGTGGCCACATCTCGTTACGCAGAGTTAGGTTTCGCTTGTCTTTCTTATGTTCGTTTGTGCTAGGTTGAGACATCTTTGACATTCGTTACATACACTGCCGTTCTGTGGATCTCTGCGATCCACTCCACTCTAATATGCCCCGATTGGCGATGGGGATGCCAGCAATAGTTGGCTAGGCACGCCATGTTGGGTTTGGTTACGTTTGGCTTGGTTAAGTTAGGAGAGGTTTGATAGGATATCTCTAACTCTTCTGCTCTACACTGCAATGCGGCGGATTTCCGCGGTCTACTGTGCTGTAGTATATTCTGCTTGGCTCTGGGGGGCCAGCGGTAGTGGTCACGGCGCGTTAGGTTGCGATAGTTACGCTTGCGTATGTTACGATATATTAGGTTAGGATAGGATAACTTTTTCGCTATATACTGCCATTCGATGGATTTCTGCGACCTCCTCTGCACTGCTATGCTCTGCTCGACTCTGAGGTGACCAGCAATTGCGTTCGTGGCATGGTTGGTTGAGAAAGGATACGTTTGGTTAGGTTATATTAGGTTTGGTTAGGTTTGGGTAGCTTCGAATTTTCTGCCTTACACTGCGATTCTACGGATTTCTGCGCAATGCGCTCCACTACCATGCTCTGATTGGCTCTGCGGAGGCCAGCAATACTTGTCGCGGCACGTTAGATGGAGCTGGATTTCGTTTGGTCGTGCTAGGTTAGGTTGGGTTTGGTTGAGACAGTTCTGACATATGTGCTCAACGCTGATATTCTAAGGGCTTCTTTGCTCTACTGTCCTCTACTATATTCTGCTTGCCTCTGGCAACCCAGCAATAGTGGTCGTCTCACGACGGGTTGGGTAACGTTACGTCCGCCTATGTTACGTTTGGCTATGTTAGCACGGGCTAGCTTTGACTTTTGCGCTATACACTGCTATTCATCGGGTTTCTGCGCTCTACTGTGATCTAATGTTGCCTGCATTGATCTGGCAGTGCTTCAAATAGTGGCCGCGGCGCATTAGGATTTGTCAAGTTGCGCTTGGTTAGGTTAGGTTTGTTTGGGTTATGTTAGGATATCCTTGACTTTCGTGCCATACACTGCCACTGCATGAACCTCTGCGCTCTACTCTCCGCTTAAATGCCCAACGTGGCGGTGGGGAGCCGAGCAGTATTCGTGTCGGCACGTTAGGATGAGATAGAACACGTTTGATTAGGCTACGGTAGCTCTGGTTAGGTCTGGATGGCTTTGACTTATGTGCTCACCCCTGATCTTCTACGGAATTTTGTGCTTTACTGTGCTCTATCAGGTTCTGCTATCTGGGGAAGTGAACAATAGTGTTGGCGGCACGTTAGGTTCAGTTCAGCTACGTTGGGTTAGGTGATGTTAGGTCCGGATAGGGCACGGTATCTTCGACCTTTGTGCTAAACATTGCTATTTGGTAGCTTTCCCGCTCTATTGTTGTCTACCATACTCGGCTCGGCTCTGGGGAAGCCAGCAAAAGTGGCCACGGCACGATAGGTTGTGTTATACTACGTTTGGTTATGTCACGATTGGTGAGGTTAGGAGAGTGTAGCATCGACTTTTGTGCTATACGCCGCTATTCGGAGGATATCTACGCTCTTCATTGCTTTACTGCACACTGCTCGACTCTGTGGAGGCCAGTAACATTCGTCCCGGCACGTTAAGTTTAGATAGCTTATGTAGGGTTATGTTACGTTTGGTTAGGTTACTATAAGGAAGCTTTGCCTTTTTTGCCATTCACTGCCATTCGGTGGATATCTGAGCTCTTGGTTGCTCTAATTTGCTCTCTTTGGCTCTGAGGAGGACAGCAAAACTGGCCTCGGCACCTTGTATTTGGTTAGGCTACTTTCGGTTGGGTTCGGTTCGGACAGGTTGGGTTGGGGTATCATTCATTCTTGGGCTATACACTGCAACGCAGTGGGTTACTGCGCTCTACTGTACTGTAGTATATTCTGCTTGGCTATGGGGAGGCCAGAAATTGTGGTCGGCACGCTAAGTTCAGTTAGGCTACGTTTGGTTACGTTACGAGGATTTGGGTTATGTTAGGATAGGTTTGTCTTTCGTATTGTACACTCATATTCGTTGGAATTCTGCACTCTACTGCGCTCTACTATAATCTGCCCGAATCTGAGGAGGTCAGCAATAGTGGCCTATGCACGCTAGGATGAGTTAGGTTACGTTTGGTTATGATAAGGTTGCTCAGGTTAGCACAGAATAACATTGACTTCTGTGCTATACACGGATATTTGGTGAATTCATGTGCTCTACGTTGCTATACTATACTCTGTTCGACTCTAGGATGGCCAGCAGTAGTGGTTGCCGCGCATTCGTCTGAGCTATATTACATTTGGTTAGGTTTGGTTGGGCTAGATACGGTTAGGATGGCACCGACTTTTGCCTTATACACTGCTATCCGCTGATTTCTGCGATCTACTTTCCTCTATTATGTCCTGCTTGGCTATGTGTGGGCTAGCAATAGATGTCTCGGCCCGTTGGGTTTAGCTATTCTATGTTTGGTTAGGTTAGGTTAGGGAATCTTTGACTTTTGTGATATACACTGATATTTGGTGGCTTCCCGCGCTCTACTGTGCTCCAGAGTATTCTGCTTGGGTCTGGGAATGCCAGCCATAGTGTTCTCGGAACGTTGGGTTAAGTTACGTTGCGTTTGCTATATTACGTTTTGATGGGTGGGGGCAGCATAATTATGACTTTTGTGCTATACGCTGATAATCACTGGACTTCTGCCCTCTGCGTTGCTTCACTACACCCTGCTAGACATCCGGGATGTGGGTGATAGCGCTCGTGGCACGTTAGGTTTAGTTAGGTTACGTTTGGTTAGGATAAGTTGGCTTTCGCTTGGCTGAGGTAGCTTTGACTTTCGTGCTATACACAGTTATTTGGTGGATTCCTACGCTCCAATGTGCTCTACTCCAATCTGCTAGAACATGGGGAGGCCAGCAATGGTGGTGGCGGCACGTTATGTTCAGTTCGTTTGCGTTTGGTTTTGTTACGGTTGGTTATGTTAGGTTGGGGTACATTTGACTTTTGTGCTTCATACAGCATTTCGGTGGATCTCTCCGGCCTTCTGTGCTCTAATATGCTCTGATCAGGTCTGGAGAGGCCAGAAATAGTGGCTGCGGCGTGCTAGGCTGAATTAGGTTACGTTTGGATAGTTTAAGTTAGCATGGGTGATGTTGGATTACTTTGATTTTCCTGCCATACACGGCGATTCTTTGAACCTCTGCGCAGTACTGTGCGATACAACACACTGCTTCCGTCTGGGGACGCCAGGAATAGTGGTCGCAGCTAGTTAGGTTGAGTTATGTTGCGTTGGGTCCGGCTAGGTTTGGTTAGGTTTAGTTGGTGTATCTTTGACTTTTGTGCTAAACACTGCTATTCTGTACACATCAGCGCCCTAGATTGCTCTGCTATACTCTGCTTGGCTCTTGCGTCGCCGGGAATCTGGTCTTGGCACGTTAGGTTGTGTTAGGTTACGTATGGTCAGGCTAGGTAAGGATAAGTTTGGATATGGTAGCTATGACTTTCGTGCTATTCACTGTTATTCGGTGGATATCTGCGATCTGCTGTGCCCTAGCATGTTCTGCTTGGCTGTGGGGAAGCCAGTAATAGTGGTCTTGGCACGATAGGTTGAGTTAGGCTACGTTTGGTGTCGTTATGTTGGCTTTGGTTAGGTTTGGATAAATTCGACTTTCGTGGAATACATTGATATCAGGTGTACTGCTACGCTCTACCGTGTTTTAGCATATTCTGCTTGGCTCTGCGGATGCCAATAAGAGTGCACTCGGCTCGTTAGGTTGAGGTGGGTTACGTTTGGCTAGGTAATGATTGCCTTGGTTAGATTTGAATAGCTTCGTCATTTCTGCTATAAGCTGCCTCTCTGCGTATTTCTGCGCTCTAGTACCCTCTATTATGATCTACTTGGCTCTGAGGAGGCCAGCAATGCTGGCCACGGCACCTTAGGTTGAGTTACATCACGTTTGGTTAGGATAGGTTTGTCTGGTTAGGTCAGTATGCCTGTTACTTCTGTGCGATACTTTGCTATTTGCTTACTTTCTGCGCTCTACTGCGCTTTACGATACCCTGCTCGACTCTGGGGAAGCCAGCAATAGTGGTCATGACACTATAGAATGTGTTATGCTAAGCTTGTTGCTTTCACGGTTGGTTAGGTTAGTATAGGAGAGCTCCGACTTTTGTGCTATACACCGCTATTGGGAGAATTTCTGTCCTCTACATTACTCTACTATACTCTGCCCAATTTTGAGGATGCCAGTAATAGCGGCCTCGGCAAGTTACGTTGAGTCAAGCTACGTTTGATTTGTTAGTGTCGCTTCGGTTACGTTTGAATTCCTTTGACTTTCGTGGTATAGACATTTGTCCGAAGGACTCCTGCGCTTCACTGTGCTGTGGTATGTCCTGCTTGGCTCTGAGGAGTGCAGCAATTGTGGCCTCGGCACGCCAGGTTGAGTAATGTTACGCTTGACTTTTCTAGGTTGGGATATGTTTGGTCAGGATAGCTTTGACTTTTGTGCCATACACTACTAATCGGTCGATATCTGAGCATTGTATTGTTCTAATAGCATGTGCATGTCTCCAGGATGGCCAGCAATAGCGGTCGTGGCAGGTTAGTTTGGGATAGATTACGCTTCGTTAGGTTAGGTTTGACTATGTTTGGTTAGGGTCACTTTCACTTTTGTGCTATGCACTGCTTTTCGGTGGATTCCTGCGCTCTGCTGTGCCCTAGCATATTCTGCTTAGCTATGTGGATGCCAGCAGTATTGGACTCGGTGCGTTGGTCTCAGTTATGTTGCGTTTGGTTATGTTACGTTTGGCTATATTTTGATATGATTGCTTTGACTTTTGTGCTATACACTGATATTCGGTGGATTTCTGCCCTCTACATTGCTCTACTATACTCTGCTCTACTCACGGGATGCCAGCAATGGTGGCCGCCGCACGATAGGTTTTGTTAGAATACGATTGGTTATGTTCGGTTTCGTTGCGTTAGGTTAGGATCGCATTGACTTTTGCGCTGCACACTGCTATTCTATGTACTTGTGCGCTGTCCTGTGCGCTATCGCACTCCGCTTAACTTTGCGGGCGCCAGGATTAGTGTCCTCGGCACGTTAGGTTGAGTTGCGTTACGTTTGGATACGTTACGATGGGCTACGATTGGTTAGGATAGCCTTCGTTTTGTGCAGTGAACTACTATCCTGACGATTCCAGCGTTTTACATTGCTCTACTATACTGTGCTTAGCTCAGCTGAGGCCAGCAACAGCGGTCGTGACACGTCAGGTCGTGGTACGTTACGACCGCTTATGTTACGTTTGGTTATGTGAGGAAAAGATAGCTTTGACTTTTGTGCTGCACACCCCATTTCGCTGGATTTCTACCAGCTACATCGCTCTACTATTCTCTGTTCGTCCCTCGGGTGGCCAGTAATAGTCTTCTCGGCGCGTCAGGTTGAGTTATGCTACGTTGGGTTAGGGTATGTTAATTTGGGTTAGGCTTGTATAGCTTCGACTTTCGTGGTTAAAACAGTAGTTATGTCCTGCATGGCTCTGGAGAGGCCAGCAATTGTGATGGCGACACGTTGGGTAGAGTTTGGTAACGTTTGGTGTTATTACGATTGGTTAGGTTAGGATATGATAGCTTAGACTTTTGAGCTATTCACTGCACGCCGGTGGATACCTGCGCCACACATTGCTCTGCTATACTCTGCTCGGCTATTGAGTTGCCAGTAATAGTAGTCCTGACACGTTAGGTTGAGTTAGGTTACGTTTGATTAGGTTACGTTTGCTTGGGTTAGATACGAAAATCTCTGTCGTTCGTGGCACACACTCTTACTCGGTGGATTTCTGCGCCCTACTCTGCTCTTCCGTATTCTGCTTGGCCCAGGGAAGTCCGACAATAGTGGTTGCGGCGTTTTATGCTGAGATAGGCTTCGTTTGGACATGTTATGTTTGTCTTAGTTAGGTTTGGATATCTTTGATTTTTCTGCTGTACACTGCGATTCTATGTATTCCTGCGCCCTGCTCTCCTCTAATATGTTCTACTTGGCTCTGGGGACGCCAGCAACTCTTATCTCGGCACATTAGGTAGTGTTACGTTACGTCTGGTTACGCTACGCTTGGTTAGGTTAGGATAGGACAGCCTTGTCGTTTGTGCTATACGCTGCTGATACATGGACTTCCGCGGACTACGCTCCTCCAATATGTATTGCTTGGACCTCGGGAGGGCAGCAATGCGGGCCTCGTCACGTTAGGTTGTGATAGGTCACGTCTGATTTCGTTACGTTTGGTTAGGTTCGGGTAGGATACCTTTGACTTTTGTACCATACACTGCTATTCGGTGGATTTTTGCGATCTACTGAACTATAGTATGTCTTGCTTGGCTATTGGGAGGTCAGTATTAGTGGTCTTGGCGCGTTTGGTTGTGTTAGGTTACGTACAGTGGCATTATGTTTGGATAGATTAGGACAGGGTAACATTGAATCCTCTGCTGCAGATGCTTTTCGGTTGACTTCACCTCTCCCCTGTGCTCTAATGCCTTCAGTCCTGCTCTGGGGAGACCAGCAATAGTCGTCGCGTCGCGTCACGTTGTTTCGCGCTACGTTCGGTTAGGATACATTCGCTTGGGCTAGATCCGGATTGCTTTGACTTTCCAGCTCTACACTGCTATTCTATGGATCTCTAAGGACCATCGTCCTCTACCATGTTGTGCGCGGCTCTTTCTCTAGGTTGGCCAGCAATAGTGGTCGCGGCACGAGGGGTTGTGCTAGGTTGCGCTTGGTTTTGTTACGATCGATTAGGTTAGGATAGGATACCTTTCACTTTTGTGCTATACACTGCGATCCAATGGCCTTCCGCGCCCTACACTGCTCTAGTATGTCCTGCTTCGCTCTGCGGGGGACAGCAATAGTGGTCGCGGCACGTTAGACTGTGTTATGTTACGACTGGATATGTTACGTTTGTCTTCGTATGGATAGGATACCTTTAACTTTTGTGCTATGCACTGGTGCTCGGTGGATTTCTGCGCTCCACTGTGCCCAAGCGCGATTTGCGTCGCTCTGCGGAGGCGACCAATAGTGTCCTCGGCACGTTAGGCTGAATTGGGATACGTTCGTTTATGTTGCGTTTGGTTATTTTATGATAAGGTAGCTTTGAATTTTGTGGCATACACTGCTCTTCGGTGGATTCCTGCGTTCTGCTGTGCCCTAATATCTTATGGCTAGCTCCGGGAAGGCCAGAAGTACTGGTCTCGGCACGATAGGCGGGGATATGTTACATTTGGTGAGGTAAGGTCATGTTTGTTTCGGTTGGGACAGCTTGAATTTCCTACTGTACACTGTTATTCAGTGGGCTCCTGCGCTCTAGTGCGCTCTACTATACTCAATATTTGGCGCTGGCGAGGCCAGCAATAGCGGTCTCGTCACGTTACGTTGGCTTAGCCCGCGTTCGGTTAGGTTAGGTTCGGTCAGGTTATGTTAGGGTATCTTCGGCTTTTGTGCCATACACTGCTATGCGGTGGATTTCCGCGCTCTACTGCTATATAGTACATTCTGCTTGTCTCTGCGGGGGCGATAAATAGTGTCCTCGGCTCGTTAGACTGAGTTGGGATGCGTTCCGTTATGTTGCATTTGGCCAGGTTAGGATAGGTTAGCTTTGGCTATTGTTCCATACTCTGCTCTTCGGTGGATTCCTGCGCTCTACTGTGCCCTAATACTCTCTGACTGGTTCTGGGAATGCCAGCAGCACTGGTCTCGGCACGTTAAGCGGGGATACGTTACATTTGGCGAGGTAAGGTCATGTTTGGTTCGGTTAGAATAGCTTGACCTTCCTACTATACACTGTTATTCGGCGGGTTTCTGCGCTCTAGTGCCCTCTACTATACTCTATATTTGGCGCTGTAGAGGCCAGCAATAGTTGTCTCGGCAAGTTACGTTGAGCTAGCCCGCGTTCTGTTAGGTTAGGTTAGGACAGGTCATGTTAGGGTATCTACGACGTTTATTCTATACACTGCAATGCGGTGGATTTCCGCGCTCTACTGCTACATAGTACATTCCGCTAGGATGCGTGCAGGCGAGTAAGGGTGCTCTCGGCACGTTTGTCTGTGCTACGTTGCGTTCGGTTTGATTAGGGTAAGGTAGCTTTGACATTTGTGCTATGCACTGCCAATCAGTGGATTTCTGCGCTCTACGCTCCTCATATATTTTCTGCTTGACTCTGGGAGGGTAGCAGTACGGGTCTCGGCACGCTGGGTTCGGGTATCTTACGCATGGTTACGTAGCGTTTGGTTAGGTTAGTATAGGACAGCTTCGACTTTTGTGCCAGACACTGCTATTCGGTGGATTTCCACGCTCTACTGTGCTGTAATATGCTTTTACTTGGCTCTGTGGAGACCAGCAATTTTATTCTCGGCACGTTAAGCTTGGTCAGGCTACGTTCGGTTAGGTCAGGTTAGGACAGCTTAGCTTAGGACATTTCCGACTCTTGTGCTGCACACTGCAGTGCGTTAGATTACTGCGCTCTACTGTGCTGTGGCATATTCAGTTTGACTCTGGGGATGCATGCAACAGAGGCCTCGGCGCGTTAGTTTTAGTTAAGCAACGTCCGGTTATGTTACGTTTAGCAATTTTAGGATAGGGTAGCTTTGGCTATTGTGCTATGCACTGCGATTCTACGGGCTAATGCGCGCAGCTCACTTCAAATATGCTCTCCTTGGCTCTGAGGAGGGCGGCAATAGTGGTCTCGGCACGTTAGGAAGAGTTGGGTAACGTATAGTTTCGTCACGTTTGGCTTCGTTAGGACAGCATAGCATACACTTTAATGCTATAAACTGCTATTGGGTGGATTTCAGCGATCTACAATGCCCTAAAATGCTCTGCTTGGCTCTGTGGTCACCAGCAATGGCGGTCTCGGCGCGTTAGTTCGAGTTAGGCTACGTTTGCTTAGGTTGCGTTTGTTTGCATTAGGTTTGCGTAGCTCTGACTTTCGCGGTATGCACGGCTTTTCGGTTTATTTTTGCGCCTTCCTTTGCCCTGGCATGTTCCGCTTGGTACTGGGGAGGCTAGCAACAGTGGCCCTGGCACGTTATGCTGAGTTAGTCAAGGTTTGCATTGGTTAGGCTATGTTTGTTAGGTTAGGTTATCTTCGTCTTCTGTGCTTCAGACTGAAACACCTCGGACGTGTGTCACCTACTGTGCAGTAGTAAATCCTGCTTGGCTGTGTGGATGTCAGCAATATTGGTCTAGGCACGTTAGGTTGAATTAGCCAACGTTTGGATTGGACATGTTAGTCTGGGTTAGATTTGTATGGCTTTTACTTTCGTGTTATACACTGACACTCGGTGGAATTCTGCTCTCTAGTATTCTCTGCTTGGCTCTGGGAAGGCCAACAATAGCAGTAGCGGCTCCTGAGGTACTGCTACGTTACGCTTGGGTATGTTACGGTTGGTTAGGTTTGTATAGGATAGCTTCGACTTTTCTGCTGTACACAGCGATTCTACGGATTTCTACGCTCCACTCTCCCCTATTATGCTCTGCTCGACAATGTGGGGGTCAGCTGTTCTGGTCGCGGCAGGTTAGGTAAATTTCGTTTGCGTTTGCCAGTGATGCGATTGGTTAGGTTAGAAAAGTATAGCCTCGAATTTTTCTCTATACACAGATATTCGGTGGATTTCTCCTCTCCACTGTCATCTAATATGCCCTGCTTTGCTATGCGGAGGCAAGGAATCGTGTCCGCGGCTAGTTTGGTTAAGCTACGTTAGCATGGGTTAGATTTGGATAGCTTTGACCTTTCTGCTATACACTGCCATTCCATTGACTGCTGCACTGTATTCTCCTCCGATATGCTCTGCTTGGCGATGGGGAGGCCAGGAATATTGGTGTAGGCACGCTAGGTAGCATTTGGTTTCCTTCTGTTGTGTTAAGATTGGTTAGGTTAGGACAGGATAACTTCGACTTTTGCGCTTTACGCTACTATTCGGTAGATTTCTGCGATCTTCGTTGCTCTACTGTACTTTACTGGACTCTGGGGAGGCCAACAAGGGCGATTGTAGCAGGATAGGTCTAGCTATGTAACGTTACGTTATGTTATGTTATGTTAGGTTTTGTCAGGGTGGCTTTGACTTGTGTGCTGCACACTTCTATTCGCTGAAATTCTGCGCACTACTGTGCTCTAGTATATTCTACTTGGCTCAGGGGAGGGCAGCAATGGTGGTCTCCGCACGTTAGTCTGAGATATGTTACGATTGGCTTGGTGATATTAGCATGGTATAGGTTTGGTTAGATTTGACCCATCTACTATACGCTGCCACTCTATTGACTTCTGCGTCCCATTCCCTGCGATAAGTTCTGCTTGGCGGGAGGCCAGCAATGTTGGTCTAGGCACGCTAGTTTGTGTTAGGTTAAGTTTGGTTATGTTACGGTTGGCTAGGTTATGATAGGATAACTATGACTTTTGCGCTCTACACTCCTATTCGGTGTGTCCCTGCGCTCTTCGCTGCTCTACTATAATCTACTCGTCTCTGGGGAGGCCAGTAAGAGCGGTCTCAGCCCGTTAGGTTGAGCTTGGTTACGTTTGGTTACGTTTGGTCACCTTATGATAGTTTGGGCGTTACTGAATGGATTTGTCATTCGAGGTATACACTGCGATTCGGTGGATTTCTACGCTGTGCGTTGCTCTACTAGCATCCGCTTGAATCTAGGGCTTGGCATTTAGGCTATACACTGCTATAAGGTGGCTTTCTGCGCTCTACTGCACTCTAGCATATTCTCATTTGCTATGGGGATGCCAGCAGTATTGGTCTCTGCACGATAGGTTGAGTTAGGCACCGTGTGGTTAGGTCATGCTTGTTTGGGTTACGTTCGGATTGCTTTGACTTTTCTGGTATAAACTGCTCTTCGGTGTCCTTCTGCACCCTACTGTGCTGTATTATATTCTGCTTGGCTCTGGGAAAGGCAGCAATTGTGGTCTCGGCACGTTAGGTTGAGATAGATAACCTTTGGTTATACCACGTTTGGTTAGGTTAAGAGAGGACAGCTTCGAATATTATGCTATACTCCGCTATTCAGTGGATCTCTGCGCTCTGCAGTGCTCTAATATGCTTTGCTTGGATCTGTGGCATCCAGAAATAGTATTTTCGGCACGTTAGGTTTGGTTAGATTATGCATGGCTATGTCAGGTTGCGTTGTGTTAGGTTAAGATAGCTTTGACTTTTGTGCTACACACTGCTGATCTATGGATTTCTGCGTCTTTCTGTGCGCTATCACACTCTGCTTGTCTCCGTGGACGCCAGGAATAGTGCTCCCGGCACGTTAGGCTGATTCATGTTACGTTTGGCTATGTTATGTTTGCATGGGTTACGTTCGTATGCCTTTGACCTTTCTGCTCTTCACTGTCATTCTATTGACTTCATCGCGTCATTCTCCTCCAATATGTTCTGCTTGGCGATGGGAGGCCAGCGGTGTTGGTGTTGGCACGTTAGGTTGCGTTGCGTTACGTTTGGATATGTTGCGATTGATTAGGTGGAGACAGGATAACCTTGACTTTTGTGCTATACACTGCTTTTTGGAGGTTTTGTGTGCTCTTCGCTACTCTGCAATACTCTACACGACTCTAGGGCTCCAGCAATGTCGGTCGTGGCACAATAGGATGACTTACGTTACGTTTGGTTAGTTTAGGTTAGGTTAGGTTTGATAAGGATGGCTTTGACTTCTGTGCTGTACGTTGCTATTCGGTGCATTTCTGCGCTCTACTCTGCTCCAACATGCTCTGCTTGGCTCTGGGGAGGCCAGAAATAGTGTCTGCGCGTTAGCTTGAGTTAGGCTACGTTGGGTCACGTTACGTTGGCTATGTTTGGATAGAGTACCTTCGACTATTGTGAAATGCACTGCTATACGGTGGATTTCTGCGCTCTAATGTGCTCTAGTATGTTCTGGTCGGCTCTGGGGAGGAGACCAATAGATTTCTCGGCATGTTTGTGGTATGTTTCTCCTGGCTCGGCTTGGTTAGGATATGTCTGGTTAGGGTAGCTTTTACTTTTGCGCTGTAGACTATTATTGGGTCGATACCTGTCCACTGCAATCCTGTACTAGCACCTGCTTTTCTCTGGGGAGGCCAGCAATATTTGTTGTGGCACGCCTGGTTGGGTTATGTTACGTTGCTTTTGGTTAGGTTAGGCTAGGTTTGGTCAGTGTGGCTTTGACATTTGTGTTACACGCTGCTTTTCGATGGATTTCAACGCTCTACATTGCACTTCGACACTCTGCTCAAGTCTGGGGCGCCCAGAAATGCTGGTCTCACCACGTTAGGTTGTGTTATTCTACGTGCGGTAAGGTTACGTTTGTTTGTGTTTCGTTATGATAGCTTCGACTTTCGTGGTATACTCTGTAATTCTGGGGACTTCTGCGCTCTTCTGTGCAGTACAGTAATCTGCATGGTACTGCGACGTCCAGCGATAGCGGTCGCGGCTTCTTAGTTTAGGTTAGGATACGTTGGATTATATTACGTTTGGATAGGCTAGGGCATGGCAACTTTGACTTTTGCGCCATTCTCTGCTATTCGGTTGATTTCTGCGCTCTATTGTGAACTAATATGCTCCGCTTTGCTCTGGGGAGGCCAGTAATAATGTTCCTGCTCGCGTAGCTTGAGGTAGGCCACGTTTGGTTAGGTTATGTTAGCTATGGTTAGGATTGGATAGTTTCGACCTTTCTGCTATACACTGCGATTATATGGATTTCTGCTCTCCACTCTCCTCTAATACGTTCAGCCTGGCTCTGGGGTGGCCAGCAATAGTGTTCGCGTCAAGTAAGGTTGAGTTACGTTACGTTCGGTTACGTTGAGATTGGTTGGGTAAGAAGGGGCTAGCTTTGTCCTTTGCGCTGTGCACTGCAATTCGGCGGATTTCTGCGCACTACTGTGTTCTAATATGTCCTGCTTGGCTCTGTGGAGGACAGCAATTGCGGTTTCGGTACGCAAGGTTGATTTTTGCTATGGTAGGCTCTTTTGTGTTTCCTTGGGTTAGGTTTGGGCAGCCATGAATTTTCTGATATGCACAGGGCTTATATGAATTTCTGCGTACTACTCTCTACTAACGTGTTCAGCTTGACACTGGGTAGGCCTGCAGTAGTGGTCGCGGAACGTTAGGTAGAGTTAGAATACGTTTGGTTATGTTACGTTTGGTTGGGTTACGAGACTAGAGCTCTATCTTTAGTGCCATAGTCTGCTGTTAGGTGGATTTCTGCTCCCTACAGCGCTTTAACATTTTCAGCTTGCCCCTGGGAAGGCCAGCAATAGTGGTGTCGCCACGTTACGCTGAGTCAAGCTTCGTTGGGCTAGGCTTGGTCTGTGTAAGTTTGTTAAGGATAGCTTTAACTTCCGTGCTGTACATTGCTATTCGGTGGATTTCTGCGATCTACTGTGCTCTGGTATGTCCTGCTTGGGCCACGGGAGGGCAGCAATATCCGTCTCGGCTCGTTAGGTTGCGTTAGGCTACGTTTGGGTATGTTCTGTTGGTTTGGGTGAGGTTTGGGAAACTCTGACTACTCTGATATGCACTGCGATTCTATGGCTTTCTGCGTCCAACACTCCACTAGCGTGTTCTGCCTTGCTTTGGGGAGGCTAGCAATAGTAGCCGCGGCACGTTAGGTTGAACGAGGTTACGCCCGTTTGTGTTACGATTGGTTAGGCTAGGAAAGGTATCTGTGTCCTCAGTGTTATAGCCTGCTACTGGGTGGAAACATGCGCCCTGCAGTGCTCTAATGTGTTCTGCTTTGCTCTGGGATGGCAAGCGATAGTGGCCTCGGCACGTTATGCTGCGTCAGGTTACGTTCGGTTAAGCTGGGTTGGGCAATGTTTGGTTTGTGTTGCTATAACTTTTGTTCTTTACACTGCTATTCGGTAGATTTCTGCGCTCTACTCTTCGCCAGCATGCCCTGCTTGGCTCTGGGAGGGCAGCAATAGCGGTCTCGGCACCTTAGGTTGAGTTAGGCTATGTTTGTGTATGTTCTGTTTTTTTGGGATAGGTTTGGGTAGCTTTGACTTTCCTCACATACGCTGCGACTATATGGATTTCTGCGTTCTACCATCGACTAACGTTTTCTGCTTGGCTCTGTGGGGGCCAGCAATAATTGTCGCGGCACGTTGTGTTTTGTCAGGTTACGTCCGGTTAAGTTGCGTTAGGCCATGTTTGGTTAGGATAGCCTTAACTTTTGGGCTGTACACTACTATTCACTGGATTCCTACACCATACTGTGCTCTAGTATGTCCTGCCTGGCACTGGGGAGGGCATCAATAGCTTTGTCGTCACGTTAGGTTAGTTGGGCTATATTTGGTTAAGTTCCGTTGGCTTGGGTTAGGCTTTGGGTCACTTCGACTTTTCTGTTATACACTGCGATTCTATGCATTTCTGCTTTCTACTATTCACTAGTGTGCTCTGCTTGGCTCTGCGGAGGCCAGCAATTGTTGTCGCGGCGCGTTATGTTGGGGAATGTTACGTTCGGTTATGTTACATTTGGTTATGTTCGGAGAGAATAGCTTTGACTTTAGAGCTATAGTCTGCTATGATGCGGTTTTCTGTGCCCTACAGTGCTCTAATGTTTTCAGTTTGGCTCTGGGAATTCCAGAAATTGTGGTCTCGGGTCATTACGATTAGTCATGTTACGATGGATTATGTTGGTTCAGGCTAGGTTTGGTCAGGATAGCTTTATCTTTCATGCTGTACGCTGCTGTTCGGTGGATTTCGGCAATCTACTGTGCTCTAATATGTCCTGCTTGGCCCTGGGGAGGGCAACAATAGCGGTCTGGGGACATTAGTTTGAGTTACGCTATGTTTGTTTATGCTCAATTGGTTTGCGTTAGGTTTGTGTAGATCAGACTTTTCTGATATACAGTGCGATTCTTTTGATTTCAGCGTTCTACGCTACACTAATGTCTTCTGTTTGACCCTGGGATGGTCAGCAGTTGTGTTCGCATGGTATTAGGTTAAGTTGGCTAACTTATGGTTATATTACAGTTGGTTAGGCTAGGAGAGGCTGGCTTTGACGTCAGTGCTATAGTCTGCTGCAAGGTGGATCTCTGCTCCATACAGTGGTCTAATTCCTACAGCTTGGCCCCAGGAGGGCCAGCAATGGCAGCCTCTGCACGTTACATAGTGACAGGTTACATTCGGTTGTGTAGGGCCGGGATAAATTTTGTGGGGGTAGCTTTAACTTTTCTGCTGTACAACACTATTCGGTGGATTTATGCGCTCTACTGCGCCCTAGTATGTCCTGCTTGGCTCTGTGGCGGACAGCGATTGTGGTCGCGGCTCGTTACGACGGGTCAAGTTACGTTCGGTTAGTTTGGGTCATGCTGAGCTTGGTCAGGATAGCTATAGCTTCTGTGCTGTACACTGCTATTCGGCGAACTTCTGCGCTCTACGTTTATCTAGTGCGCTCTGCTTTCCTCTGGCGGGGCCAGCAATAGTATCCTCGGCATGTTACGTTTAGTTAGGTTACGTTCGGTTAGGTTCGCTTAGGAAAAGATACGGTGGGATACTCTTTTCTCTTGTGCAACACGCTGAAATGGGGTGGATTACTGAGCTCGTCGTTGCTCTAATTTATTTCACTTGGCTATGGGGAGGCAAGCAATGGCCGTCGCGGCTCGTTAGGTTGAGTTAGGCTACGTTCGGTTATGTTACCTTCGGCTATGCTAGAATGGGTTAGCTTTGACTTTGTGTTATACACTGCTATTCGATGGACTTCTGCTCTCTACTGTGCTCCAGCATGTTCTGCTTGCATCTGTGGATGCCAGTAATAGCGGTTACGTTACGTTTGCCTTGGCTAGGTTCGGATATCTTCGAGTCTTCCGCTATTGACTGCGATCCTATGGATATCCGCGCTCTACTCCCCTCTATTATGTTCCGCTTGGCTCTGTGGAGGCCAGAAATAGTTGTCGGATCACGTTCGCGTGAATCAGTTTGCGTTTGGTTGTGTTATGTTTGTTTAGGTTAGGATAGGATAGGATAGCTTTGACCTCTGAGCTATAAACTGCTCTTCTGTGCATTTCTGCTCTCTACATTGCCCTAATATAGTTTGCTCGCCTCTGGGGATGCCAGTGATAGTGGTCTCGGCACGTTAGGCCCAGTTATATTGCCTTCTGATATCTTACGCCTGGTATTTCTGGGATAGAAGAACTTCGACTTTTGTGCCATACGCAGGTGTGAACTGGATTTCTGCGCTCTACTGTACTCTAATATGTTCAGTCTAGTCCTGGGGGGTGGGGGCAGCAAGTCTGGTCCCGGCACGGAACGTTTAGATAGGTTACGCTTGGTTAGGCTGGGTTGTGCTAAATTTTGTTAGGGTGGCCTTGACCTCTGTACTATACACTGTTGTTCGGTCGATTTCTGGGCCCTGCATTGCTGTACTAGCATCTGTTTGTCTCTGGTGCGCCCAGCAATAGTAGTCGCTGCTCGTGTTATTGAGTTAGGCTACGTTTGGTTAGGATATGATAGCTATGGTTAGGCATGGACAATTTCGACTCTTCTGCTCTACACTGCGACTCTATGAATTTCTGCCCAGTACCGTTCTGTAATATGCCCAGCTTTACTCAGGCGAAGCCAGAAATAGTGGCTCTGGCTCGTTAGGTTAAGTTACGCTAAGCTTGTTTAGGTCAGCTTTGGCCAAGCTTGGTTAGTATGGCTTTGACTTTTGTGCAATGCACTGCAATTCGGGGTATTTTTGCGCTCTACTGTGATGTTATGTTCTCTGCTTTGCCGTGGGGTGCCAGAAATAGTGGCCGCGGCGCGTTAGGTTGGGTTAGGCTAATTTTGGCTTGGTTAGTTTTGTTTGGGATAGGTTACGATATCTTTGACCTTTGTGCTATACACTACCATTTGATGGACTTCTGCGTTCTACTCTCGCTAATATGTTCAGCTTGGGGATGTGGAGGGCAGTGACAGTGTTCTCGGCTCGATAGGATAAGTTAGGCTGCGTTTGATTACGTTACGATTGATCAGGCTATGAGAGGATAGCTTTTGCTTTTGTGCTACACACTGCTATTCGGAGGGTTCATGAGCTCCTCGTTGCTCTACTATACTCTACTCGAATGTGGGGAGGCCAGCGGTGGCGGTCGTGGCACTGTAGGCTTTGCCAGGCAACGTTCGGTTAGATTAGAGTATGTTATGTTTGGAGAGCATGGCCTTGACATTTGTGCTACACGCTGATATGCGGTGGAATTCTGCGATCTACTGAACTATAGTATATTCTGCTTGGCTTTGAGGAGGTAAGCAGTGGTGGTTTCGGCACGTTAAACAGGGTCATGCTGCGTTCGGCTATGCTACTACTGGCTAGTTTGGGATAGGATAGCTTTGACTTTTGTCCTAAACACTGCTATTCGGTTGATTTCTGCGCTCTGTGTTGCTCTACTAGCGTCCGCTTGTCTGCGGGGAGGTCAGCAATAATGGTCGAGGCACGTTATATTGAGTTTTGATACGTTCGGTTATGTTAGGTCAGGTTACGTTTGGTCAGGGTGTCTTTGACTTTTCCGCAGTAAACAACAATGCGGCGGAGTTCTGCGCTCTGCTGTGCTCTTATATATTCCGCTTGGCTCCGTGGAGGCCAGTAATAGTGGTCTCGGCACGTTATATTGCGTTAGGTTACGTTTGGTTAAGTTAGGGTAACCTGGGCTATGTTGGTATATCTGTGACACTTCCGCTGCTCATTGCCCTTCTATGGACTTCTGCTCTCTACAGTCCTCCAACATGTTCTGCTTGGCAATGGGGAGACCAGCCATAGCGGGCTCGGATTGTTGGGTTTATATATTTCACGTTCGGTTTGTTTAGGGTAAGTCATGTTAGGTCATGATTTCTTTGACTGCTGTGCATTTTACCGCTATTATCTGGGTTTCCGCGCTCCACTGTGCTCTAGTATATTCAACTCGACTATAGGGATGCCAGCAATAGCGATGGTGGCACGTTAGGTAGAGCTACGTTACATACGGTTAGGTTAGGTTGAGTTATGCTTGGCTAGGGTAGCTTTGACTTTCGTGCTCTGCACAGCTACTCGGCGAATTCCTGCCCTCTGCTGTACTCTAATATGCCCTGGTTTGCGCTGGGTAGGCCAGAAATGGTGGCCGTGGCACGTTAGGTATGGTTGCGTTACGTTTGGTTAGGTTATGTTGGCATTCGTTAGGTTGGATGTCTTTGACCCTTCGGCTACTCACTGCCACTATATTGATTTCTGCGCTCCACTCTCCGCTTATGCGTTCTGCTTGGCGATGGGGAGGCCAGCAGTTAGGTTTTGTTATGTTACGTTTTGTCATGTTACGTTTGGTAAGGATTGGATAGGGTAACATTGATGTTTGTGCTGTACACCGCCATTTTGAGGATTTCTGTGCTATTCGCTGCTCCACTGTACTCTATTCGACTCTGGGGAGTACAGCCATGGCGGTCGTGGCACGATAGGTTGTTCTAGGTTACGTTTGGTTATTTTGGGTTAGGTTAGGTTTGGTTGGGTTGATATCGACGTTTGTGCATTACACTGCTCTCCGGTGGATTTATGCGCTCTACTGTGCTCTAATATGTACTGCTTGGCTACGGGCAGGCCATCAATACAGGTCTCGGGTCGTTAGGTTTATTTGTTCTACGCTTGGTTAGGCTATATTTTGTCATGTTACATTATGATATCTTGTACTTTTATGCTAAACACTGCTATTTGGTGGATTCCTGCGATCTACTGTGTCCTAGTGTATTCTGCCTGGCTCCTGGTAGGCCAATGATAGTGATATCGGCACGTTTGGTTAGTGCGGCTGTGTTTGGTTATATTACGTTTCTATATGTTAGGATAGGATAGCTTCGACTTTAGCGCTGTATGCTGCTACTCGATGGATTACTGCGCTTTACTGTGCTCTATTATATGCTTCTTGGCTCTGAAGGGGACTGCATTAGTGGTGTATGCAATTTAGGTTGTGTTAGATTAGGTTTGGTTGTGTTACGTTTGGCTAGCCTAGGATACGGTTGCATCGACTGTTGCCGTATGCTCCGATATTCCATGTACACCTGCGCTCTACTCTCCTCTTATATCGTCTGCTTGGCTCTGGGGAGGCCAGCAATAGAAGTCTCGGCTCGCTAGGTTTAGATACCCTACGATGCGATTGTGTTAGGTTAGGTTAGGTTTGGTGAGGACACATCTGACTTTTGTCCAATACGTTGCTCTCTGGTGGCTTCCTGCGCTCTGCTGCGCTCCAGCATATTCTGCTTGGCTCTTGGAAGACCAGCAATTTTGACTTGGGCTTGTTAGTATGAGTTAGGTTGCGTTTCGATATATTACCTTTGGATATGTTAGGAGAAGATAGCTTGGACCTTTGTACTATACACAGCTATTCGGGCGATTCCTACGCCCTACGTTGCCCTACTCTACTCCGCACGAATTTGGGCATCCCAGTAATAGACGTCTCAGGCCGTTGCTTTTAGTTACGCTGCGTTTGGCTACGTCACGATATTTTGTGTTAGCCCGGGATAGATACGACTTTCGCGGTACACATTGATTTTCGGTGGAGACCTACGCTCTACTGCATTCCACTATTTTCTGCTTGGGCGTGGGGTGTCCGGCAACAGTGGTCGCGGCACGCTATGTTGAGTTATGCTACGTTTGAATATGTTACGCTTGGTTAGGCTAAAATAGGATAGCTTTGACTTTTGTGCTGTACACCTAAACACGGTGGATTTCCGCCGTCTACAACGCTCTAATATGCTCTGTCTGACTCTGGGAAGGCCAGCAATAGTGGTCGTGGCACGTTAGGTTTTTCTAGGTTGCGTTTGGGTGGGACACGATGGGCTATGTGTGGTCAGGATAGCATCCGCTTTGGCGCAGTACTCTGCTATTCGGTGGATCTCTGTGATCTACTGTGCTCTACATTATTCTGCTTGGCTCAGGGGAGGCCGGAAGCGGTGTTCGCGGCACGTTATGTTGAGTTATGCTACTTTCGGTTAGGTTAGTTTAAGTCAGGTTACGTTAGTGTATCTTAGACTTATGTGCTATACACAGCAATGTGGTTCATTTCTGCGCTATGCTGTGCGCTAGTATTTTCGGCGTCTCTATGTGGAGGCGAGAAATGGTGGTCGCGTGACGTTATGTTGAGTTTTGCTACATTCGGTTATGTTACGATTGGTAATGTTGGGATAGAATATCTTTGACTTTTGTGCTTCACGCTGCAATGCGGCGGGCTTTTGCACTGTACTCATATAATATTCCCTGCTTTGCCCTTGGGAGGCCAGCAATGGTGGTCTGCGCACGTTAAGTGTAGTTTCGTTATGTTTGGCTAAGATAGGTTGGGTTAAGCTCGGTCAAGTTATCTTTGACTTTCGTGCCACACTCTTCTATTCGGAGTATTCCTGCGCTCCGCTTTGCGCTACTTTATACTGCTTGGCCCTGGGAATGCCAGCAACACTGGTCTTGGCACGCTAAATTGAGTGATGTTACGTCTCGTTATGATAGGTTATGTTAATTGCGAAAAGGATAGCTATGATTTACGTACTGTACCCTCTTTTTCGGTGGATATCTGCGCTTGACTGTGCTCCAATGTATCCTGCTTGTCTCTGTGGAGGCCAGCAATAGTGTGCTCGTCATGATAGTTTGAGTTAAGTTGTGTCTGGATAAATTACGTTTGGTTAGCTTAGGATATTCTACTTTGACTTTTGCCCCTTACTCTGCTATCCGCGGATTTCTGCGCTCCGCAGCGTTCCAATGCCTTCAGCTTGACTCTGGGAGTCCAGCAACAGTGCTGTCGGTGCGTTAGGTTGTGTTAGTCTACGTCAGCTTATGACACGTTTGGCTATGTTAGGGCAGAGTAGCATAGACGTCTGTGCCATACACTGCTATTCGGTGCATTCCCGCCCTCTACTGTGCTCTAATATGCTCTGCTTGGCTCACGGGTGGCTAGAAATGGTGGTCTCTGCGTGTTAGCTTCAGCTATGTTTCGTTTCGTCTGGCTAGTTTGGGATGGTCTGGTTAGGATTTCTCTGTCTTTCGAGCTTTACGCTGCTATTCGGTAGGTTCCTGCCCTCTACATTGCTCTACTATGCTCTGCTCGACTCAGGGGAGGCGGACAATAGTGGTTGAGGCATGTTACGAAGTGTTATGTTACGTTTGGTTAGGTTAGGTTATGTTAAGTTTGATTACGATAGCCTTGACTTTCGTGCTATACAGTTATACGGTGGATTTCTGTGAACTAGTTTGCTCTTCTATATCCTGCTTGGCTCTGTGGATGCCAGCAGCAGTGTTCGCAGCACGTCATATTCAGTTATGCTACGTACGGCTAGGATGGGTTAGGCCAGATTAGGTTATGATATCCGCGACTTCTGCGCTATACGCTGCTCTGCGATGGATATCTGCTCTCTACATTACTCTATCGTAATGTGCTCGACCCTGGGGATTCGAGCAATGGTGGTCGCGGCATGTTAGGAATTGTTCCGTTTCGTATGGTTAGGCTAGCTTTGGCTATGTTTGGTTATGATTGCTTTGACTTCCTTTGTCGACTGTTATTCGGTGAATTTCTGTGATTTACTGTGCTCTACTGTATTCTGATTGGCTATGGGGTGGCCAAAACTTGTGGTCATGGCTCGTTATGTTCAGTTATGCTACGTTTGGTTTTTATAACTTGGGTCAGGCTACGCTAGTCTATCTACGGCTTTTGTGCTATTCACTGAAATACGTTGGATTCCTGCGCATTACTGTTCCCCAGTACGTTCTGCTTATCCTTGTGGAGGCCAGCAATAGCGGCCTCGTCATGCTTGGTTGAGTTATATTACGTTTGGAAAGGTTACGTTTGGATAGGGTAGGATGGGCTACTTTGACTTTCGTGCTGTACACTGCCATACGGAGTGTTGCTGCGCTCCACTGTGCTCAGGTATGTTCTGCTTGGCACTGGCTAGGCCAGCATTAGTGGACTAGGCACGATAGGTTAAGTTAAGTTACGTTTGAATTTATTATGTTTGGATAGGTTAGGATAGAATATCTTTTGCTTCTGTGGTATATTCAGATATTCGGTGGACTTCTGCGCTATACTATGCTCTAGTATGCACTGCTTCCTATTTATTATGTTTGGATAGGTTAGGATAGAATATCTTTGGCTTCTGTGGTATATTCAGATATTCGGTGGACTTCTGCGCTATACTATGATCTAGTATGCACTGCTTCCCTCTGTGGATGCCAGCAATGGTGATCCCGGCACGTTAGGTAGGGTTAGGTTACGATTGGTTGTGTTACTCTTGCATGGGTTAGGTACGGATCGCTTTGACTTTCTAGGCATTGACTGCTATTCGGTGGATTTCTGCGCACTATTGTGCTCTACTATACTCTGCACGAGCCTGGGGAGGCCAAAAACTGTGGTCTATGCCCGTTAGGTTCATTTAGTCCACGTTTGGTTAGGGTGGTTTGGGTCAGGCTAGGTTAGAATACATTTGTCCTTCGCGCTATACGATTCTATTCCGTGGCTCCCTTCGCTCTGCTGTTCTCTAGCATATTCGGCTTGGCTCTATGGTTTCCAGCAAAAGTGGCCTCGGCACGTCAGGTTAAGTTAGGTTACGTTCGGTTACATTGCTTTTGGACAGGTTAGGATAGTGTAACTGCGATTTTTGTGCTATACACGGCAATTCCGAGAATTTCTACGCTCTACGTTGCCCTATTATACTCTGCTAGACTATTGGAAGGCGAGTGATAGTGTTCCCGATACGTTAGTTTGATATAGACTGCGTTTGCTAATGTTACGTTTGACTAAGCTCGGATAGGATAACTTCAACTTGTATGCTGTACACAGGTATTCGGTGGATTCCTTCGCTCTACATTGCTCTACTATACTCCGTCCGTCTTTGGGCTGGCAAGCAAATGTGGTCATTGCACGGCAGGTTGCGTTATGTCACGCTTTGTTAGGTTAGGTTTGGTTAGGATAGGAGATGGCGGCCCTGACTTTTGTGCCATACGCTGCAATTCGGAGAATGTCTGCGCACGTCTGTTCTCTAATATGCTCTGCTTGGCTCTGAGGAGGCCACCTATATTGGCCACGGCACGTTACTTCGTGTTACGCTACGTCTGGTTAGGCTACGTTAGTTTGAGCTTTGAATTTCGTGGTACACACCGTTATTCTGTGGATCTCTGCGGAGGCAGTATGATTTGTTCGGCTAGGTTACCGTAGCTTTGACTTTTGCGCTATACGCTGGTATTCGGTGGACTCCTTCTCCCTACATCGCTGTAGTATACTCTGCTCGTCTCTGGGGAGGCCATCAAGAGTGGTCTTCGTACGACAGTATGTGTTATGTAACGTTCGGTTAGGTTAGCTTAGGCAAGGATAGGAGATGATGGCTTTGACTTTTGTGCAATACGCCGCTATTCGGTGAACCTCTGCGCAATACTGGGCTCTAACAAGCTCTGCTTGGCTCTGTAGATGTTAGAAATCGCTGTCTAAGCACGTTAGGTTGAGTTAGGTTACGTTAGGGTATGTTACGGTTTGTTAGGTTTGGGCATGATAGATTTGACTTTTCTGCTGTACACAGCTATTCGGTGGACTTATGGGCTCTACCGTGCTGTAACATGATCTGTTTGGCACTGGGGGGGGCAGCAATTGTGGTTTCAGCACGTTAGGTAGAGCTAGGTTACCTTCCGTCAGGTTATGTGTGTTCGGGTTTAGTTTGAATAGCTTTGACTTTCTTGGCAAGGACAGTCATTAGGTGGATTCCTGCGGTCGGCGCTCCTCTGATATACATTGTTCGACCCCGTGGAGGCCAGTAATAGCGGTCGCAACTCGTTAGGTTCAGTTAGGTAACGCTAGGTTATGTTACGGTTTGTTAGTTTAGGAGAGTATTCCTTTGAGTCTTGTGCTATACACTGCCATTCGGCGGAATACTGCACTCTACAGGCCTCTAATATGTACAGCTTTGCTCTGGGAAGGACAGCAATTGAAGTTACGGCACATTACGTTATGTTAGGCTACGTTTGTTTAGGCCAGGGTATCTTTGAATTTTGTGCTTTACACAGCACTGCGTCGGATTTGTGCGCTCTGCTGCGCTCTGCAATATTCTGGCTGGCTCTGCGGAGGTCATCAATTGTGGTCTAGGCACGTTAGGTTTAGTTACGCTACGTTTGCTTATGTTACGATTGGTTAGGTTAGGCTAGGATTACTTTGGCTATTGCGGTGTACGCTGCTATTCGGTGGATTTCTGCTCACTGCTGTCATCTAATATCTCTACCTTGCTCTGGCGAGGTCAGAAGTAGTGGCCGCGTCGCGTTAGCTTGTGCTAGGTTACGTTAGGTTTGGCTCGTCTTACCTGGGGTGTTTTAGGATATGTTTGACTTCTGTTCCGTACACTGTAATGAGGTAGACTTCTGCGCTCTACCTTGCTCTAGTACGTTCTGCTTGACCCAGACGACGCCAGTAATAGTGGCCTCGGCGAATAAGGTTCTGATATGATTCGGTTGGCTGTGTTATGTTTGCTTCGGTTAGGTTTGGATAGTTTCACCTTTTCTGCCATACACAGCTATTCAATGGACTACTATGCACCATTCTCCTCTAATATGCTCTGCTTGTCACAGTGGAGGTCAGCAGTGACGGTCGTGGCACGTTAGGTTCAGTTAGATTACGTTCGGATATATTTGCTTTGCTTGGGTTGGGTTAGGTTAGCTTTGACTTTTGTGCTATACACTGCTATTCGGTGGATTTCTGGGCTCTTCTGCGCTCTAGTATGCTCCGCATGGCTCTGAGGAGGAAAGCAGTAATGGTCTCGTCTCGTCAGATTTAGTTATTATACGTTCCTTTAGGTTGTGCTTCGGTCAGGTGAGGTTACGTTGTCTTCGACGTTAGTGCTATTCGCTGCATTTCGATGGACTTCTGCGCTCTGCCGTGCTATAATATGCTTTGCTTGACTCTGGGCAGGAGAGCAATAGCGGTCTCGGCACTTTAGGTTCAGTTATGCTATGCACGGCTATGAAATTTTGGTTTGGGTTAGGCTTGAGTAGCTTTAAAATTTTCGATATCCACTGCTATTCTATGTGTTTCTGCGTTCTACTCTCCACCTATGAGTTCTCCTTGTCTCTGGGGAGGCCAGAAATGGTTGTCGCCGCAGTTCAGGCTTTGCTAAGTTACGTTTGGTTAAGTTAGGTGAGGATTGCCTTGTCCTTAATGCTGCAGTCTGCCACTAGGTGGATTTCCGCGTCCTACAGGCCTCTAATATTTTCAGCTCGGCTCTGGGAAGGCCAGCAATATTGGTTTCGGCACGTAATGTACAGTCAGGTTACGTTCGGTTAGGTTTGGTTAGGCTAGGTTTAGTTGGGATATCTTTAACTCTTGTGCTGTTCATTGCTGTTCGGTGGATTCCTGCGCTTTAGTGTGCTCTCGTATGTCATGATTGGCGCTGGGGAGGACAGCAGTAGCGGTATGGGCACGTTCGTTTCAGTTAGGCTACGTTTGGTTATGTTCTGTTTGTTCGGGTCAAGCGCAGGTAGCTTCGACTCTTCTGATATACGCTGAAGTTCCATAGATTTCTGCGTTCTCCTCTCCACTAGTGTGCCCTTCTGCGTTCAAGGGAGGCCAGCAATAGTTGCCTCGGCACGTCACGTTCTGTAACGTTACGGTCGGTTAGGTTGGTTTCGGATAAGTTTGGTTGCGATAGCTTTAACGTTTTTGCTGCACACTCCTTTTCGGAGGACTTCTGCGCGCTACTGTCCTCTAGTGTGACCTTCTTGAATCTGCGGGGGGACAGCAGTATGTGTTTCGGCACGTTAGGTTGAGTTATGCTATGTTTGGGTATGTTCTGTTGGTTTTGGTTAGGCGTATGTAACTTTGACTTTACACTTATAAACTGCGATTCTATGGACTTCTGCGTTCGATTCTCCACTAATGTGTTCTGCTTCGCTCTGGGGAGGCCAGAAATAGTGGTCGCGGCACGATAGGTAGAATTAGGTGTCGTTTGCCTTTGCCACCGTGGTTAGGTTTGGGGATGATACCTCTAACTATAGCGCAATAGTCTGCTGCTAGGTGGATTTCGGCCCCCTAGAGTGCACTTATATTTTCAACTTTTCTCTGGGAAGGCCAGCTATGGTGCTCGCAGCACGTCATGTTGAGTCATGTCACGACCGGTTTTGTCGGGCTAGACTAAGTTTGGTTAGGATAGCTTTAATTGTTGTGGTGTAGTATGCTATTCGGTGGACATCTGCGCTCTACTGTGCCATAGTATGTCCTGCTAGGCTCTGGGGAATGCAGCAATAGCGTTCTCGGTGCGTTACTTTGAGTCACGTTACGTTCTGTTACGTCGGGTTATGCAAAGTTTGGTTGGGATGGCTGTGACTATCGTGCTGCGCACTTCTATTCCGTGGATTTCCGCGCTCTGCTGTTCTCTAGTATGCCCTGCTCGGCTCTGGGCAGGGCAGAAATAGCGGTCTCGGCACGGCAGTCTGGGTTAAGCTATGTTGGGTTATAATCGGTTCGTGTGTGTTGGGTATGGGCGGATTTGACTATTCTAATATACACTGCGATTAAACGGGTTTCTGCGTCCTGCTCTCTACTAACGAGTCCGCTTGGCTCTGCGGAGGCCAGCAGTAGTGGTCGCGGCACGTTTGGTTTAGATAGGTTACGTTCGGTTATGTTACGATTTGTTAGCTTTGGAGGGGATAGCTTTGGCTCTAGTGCTGCAGTCCGCTACTAAGTGTATCTCTGCACCCTACAGCGCTCCAATATTTTCTGCTTGGCCCTGGGGAGGCCAGCAACAGTGGTCGCCGCACGTTAGATTGTGTATGGTTACGCTTGGTTATGTTACGATTAGCTAGGAATGGAGAGGATATCTTTGCTTTTAGTGATATAGTCTGCTATTAGGTGGAATTCTGCGCCCTAGAGTGCTCTATTATCATCAGCTGGTCTCTGGGAATGCCAGCAATAGTGGTCTCGACACTTTACGTAGGTACACGTTACGTTCGGTTGTGCTGGGCTATGTTAAGTTTTTTGGTGGGAGCTTCCGCTTTTGTGCCGTACACTGATACACGAGGATTTCTGCGCTCTACTGTGAACTCTTGTGCCCTGCTTGGCCATGGCGAGGGCAGCATTATCGATCTCGGCACGTTAGGTTGTGTTAGGCTACGTTTGGTCACGTTCTGTTCATATTTGTTTGTTTTGGGTAGCTTTGACTTTTCCGAAATACTGCGATTCTATAGATTTCTGCGTTCTACTCCCCACTACTGGGTTCTGTATGGCTCTGGAGAGGCCAGCAATTGTGGTCGCGTCACGTTAGGTTGTATTATGTTACGGTTGGTTAGGTTAGGAGAGGGCAGCTTTGACTTTAGCGTTATTGTCTGCTATTAAGTGGATCGCTGCGCCCGACAGTACTCCAATACTTTCAGCTTGCCTCTGGGAGTGCTGGCAATGGTGGCCGCCGCACGTTATGTTGAGTCAAGTTACGTTCGGCTATGTTGGGTTATGCTAAGTTTGGATAGGATTGCTTCAACTTTTGTGCTGAACACTGCCATTCGGCGGGCTTCTGCGCTCTGGGGTACTCTAGTATGTCCTGTTTGCCTCTGCGGATGGCAGCATCATCGGTCTCGGCACGTTGGGTTGTGCAAGGCTGTGTTTGATTATGTTCTGTTGAGTTTGGGTTAGATTTGGCTAGCTTCGACTTTTCTGATATACACTGCGTTTCTACGGATTTCTGCGTTCTAGTCCACTCTAGTATGCTCTGCCTGGCTCTGGGGAGGCCAGCAATTGAGGTCGCAGCATGTTAGGTTGAGTTAGGTTGCGTTCTGCTATGCTACGGATGGCCATGTTATGAATGGATGGCTTTGACTTTCGTGCTATGGTCTGGTATTAGTTGGAATTCTGCGCCCTACATAGCACTAATATGTTCAGCTTGGCACAGGGCAGGACAGGAATAGCGGTCTCGGCGCGATACGTTGAGTCAAGTTACGTCAGGTTGTGTTGTGTTGGGCCAAGCTTGGTTAGGATACCTTTAGCTTCTCGCTGTACACCGCTATTGGGGTTACTTCTGCGATCTGCGGTGCTCTTGTATGTCCCGCCTGGCTTTTAGTAGGAAAGCAATAGCGGTCTCCGCATGTTATGTGGAGTTACGCTATGTTTGCTTTTGTTCCGTTCGTTTTGGTTAGGTTTGGATAGCTTTGACTTTTCCAATATACACCGCGATTCTATGTATTTCTGCGTTCTACTCTCCACTTTCGTGTTCCGATTGGCTCTGGGAAGGCCAAGAGTAGTGGTCGCCACACGTTAGATTCAGTTAGGTTACATTCGGTTATGATGCGGTTGGCTAGGTTAGCAGGGGATAGCTTTGACTTTAGTACTATAGTCTGGTATATAGTCGATTCCTGCTCCCGACAGTGATCTGATATTTTCATTTTGGCTACGGGGAGGCCAGCAATAATGGGTCCGGCACGTTATGCTGAGTCAGGTTACTCTCGCTTAGGTTAGGTTAGGCAAAGTTTGGTCAGGATAGCTTGAACTTTTGAGCTGAACACTGTTATTCGGTTGATTTCTGCGCACTATTGTGAACCAGTGTGGCCTGCTTGTTTCTAGGGATGGTAACAATAGCGGTCTCAGCACATAATGTTGAGTAAAACTATGTTCGGTTATGTCGTGTTTGTTTGGGTCAGGCTGAGGTAGCTTTGACTTTTTCGACGTACTCTGCGATACTACGTGTGTCTGTGTTCTACTCTCCAATAATGTGTTCTACTTGGCTTTGGGGAGGCCAGCAATAGTGGTCGCAGCACGTTAGGTTGAGATAGGTTTCGTTCTGTCATGTTACGCTTTGTTAGGTTAGGAGATGGTAGCTTTATCCTTAGTGATGCAGTATGTCATTAGGTCGATTTCTGCGCCATACGGTGCTCTCATATTTTCAGCTTGGCTCTGGCAAGGCCAGCAGTATTGTCCTCAACACGTTATGCTGGGTAATGTTCGGCTAGTTTCGGTTAGGCTAGGTTTGGTTATGACAGCTTAACCATTTGTGCTGTACACTGCTATTCGGCGGATATCTGCGCTCTACTATGCTTTAGTATGCCCTGCTTGGATCTGGGAGTGCGGCAACAGCGGTCTCGGCGTGCTAGGCTGTGTTAGGCTATGTTTGCATGCTATGTTTGCTTGTGTTGTGTTCGTTTGGGTTGGGTTTGGGTAGCATTGACTATTCCGATATACACTGCGATTATGTCGGCCTCTGCATTCTACTCTACAATAATGCGTTCTGCTTGGCACTGGGGAGGCCAGCAATAGTGACCGCGGCACGTTAGGTTGGGATTGGTTACGTTTGGTTATGTTAGGATTAGTTTGGTTAGTAGAGGATAGCTTTGACTTTGGTGCTGCAGGGTGCTATTATGTGGATTACTGCACACTACATTGCTTTAATATTTTAAGCTTGGCTCTCTGAAGGCCAGCAATAGTGGCCTCTGCACGTTACGATTATTCAGGTTATGCTCTCTTATGTTGGTTAGGACATGTTATGTCATGGCAGCTTTAACTTTTGCGCTATAGACTGCTATACAGTGGTTTTCTGCACCCTACTGTTCTCTAGTATACCCCGCGAGGCTCTGGGGTGTGCAGCAATAGCGGTCTTGGCAAGTTAGATTGAGTTATGCTATGTTCGGCTATGTCCTGGTTGCTTGGCTTGCGTTTGGGAAACTTTGACTGTTCTGATATATACTGCGATTAAATGGATATCTGCGTTCTGCACTCAACTAATGCGTTCTGCCTGGCTGTGCGGAGGGTGGCAGTAGTGGTCGAGGCACGTTAGGTTAGTTAAGTCACTTATGGTCATGCCGCGATTGGTTGGGTTAGGAGAGGACAGTTTAGACGTTAGTGCAATAGTCTGCCATTAGGTGGATATCTACGCCCTGTAGTGCACTAATATTTTCAGCTTGGCTCTGGGAAAGCCAGCAATAGTGGCCTCGGCACGTTATGTTGGGTGAGGTTACGTTCAGCTCGCTTGGGTTACGCTATATCTGGCTATGGTGGCTTTAACTTTTGTTCTGTATACTGCTGTTCGTTGGAATACTACGCTCCTCTGTGCTCTAGTATGTCCTGCTTCGATCTGGGGAGGGCAACAGAAGGGGTCTCGGCGCGTCAGGCTGTGTTAGGCTATGTTTGGCTATGTTCTGTTCGATTGGGTTAGGCTTGAGTAGCTTTGACCATTCTGATATACATTGCGTTTCTATGAATTACTGTGTTCTACTCTCCACTAGTGTGTACTGCTTGGCTCTGCGTAGGCCAGCAATGGTCTTCGCGGCACGGTAGGTTGAGCTAGGATACGTTTGTTTATGATCTGTTTGTTTGTGTTAGGTTTGGGTAGCTTCGTCTGTTGTGATATACACAGCGATTCTATGGTTTTGGGCTTTCTACTCTGAACTATGTGTTCTGCCAGGCTCTGGGGAAGCCAGGAGTAGTGGTCGCAACACGTTAGGTTGAGTTATAATGCGCTTTGTAGTGTTATAGTTGGATAGGTTTGGAGAATGCAGCTTTGACTTTAGGGCTATGGCATGCTATTAGGTGAATATCTGCGCCCTACCGTGCTCTAATATTTTCGGCTTAACTCCTGGGATGCCAGCAGTAGTGGTCTCGGCACGTTAGGAAGAGTCAGGTTATTTTCGGTTAGGTTGGCTTAGGCTAAGTTTGGGCAGGGTAGCTTTAACTTATCTGGTGTACATTGCTATTTGCTCTATTTCTGCGCTCTAGTGTGCTCTAGTGTGTCCTGCTTGGCCCTGGGGTGGGAAGCAATACCTGTCTCGGCACGTTAGGTTGTGTTAGGCGATGTTCTGCTATGTTCTGTTGGTTTGGGTTATGTTCGGTTAGCTTTGACTTTTCCGATACACGATGCGATTTTATTGATTTCTGCGTTCCATTCTCCACTAACGCCTTCTGCTTGGCTCAAGGGAGGCCGGTAATAGTGGTGGCGGCACGTTAGGTAGAGCCAGGTTACGTTTGGTTAAGTTACGGATGGTTATGTTAGGGGAGGATAGCTTTTACTTTAGTGCTACGGTCTGTTGTTAGATGGATTTCTGCGCGCTACAGTGCTCTAATAATTCCATATTGGCTCTGGGGAAGCCAACAGTAGTGGTCTCTGCGCTTTATGTTTATTCAGGTTAGGATAGGCTTGGTTGGGTTTCCGAATGTGTGGATAGTATGGCTTCGACTTTTGTGCTGTACGCTGCTATCCGTTGGGTTTCGGCGTTCTACTGTGCTCCAGTATGTCCTGCTAGGCTCTGGGGAGGACAGCAATGGTGGTCTCGGCACGTAATGTTGGGTCTGTTTACGATCGGTTAGGTTGGGTTAGGCTAAGTTTGACTTTGATGGCTAAACCTTTTGTGCTCTACACTGCTATTCGAGGTATTTCTGCGCTCTACTGTTCTGTAGGATATCCTGCTTGGACCCTGGGTGTGCAGCAATAGTGGTTTCGGCACGTTAGGTTGAGACATGCAACGTATGGCTATGATCTGTTGGCTTGGGTTGCGTTTGGATAGCTTTGACCTTTCCTATATACACTGCGATAATATGGATTTCTGCGCTTTACTCTCCACTAATGTGTTCTGCTTGGCTGTGGGGAGGCCAGCAATAGTGGTCTCGGCACTTTACCCTCAGTCAGGTTACGTTCGGTGTGGTTGCGTTAGGGTAAGTTACATAACATAACCTAAGCTAACCTAACCTAACCAACCCAACCTAAGAAAACCTAACCTAACCTAGCCTAACCTATCCTACTCCAACCTAACTTATACTAACCTAACCTAACCTACCCTAACATAGCCTAACCAAGCCAAACGTAACCTTACTCAACCTAACGTGCTGCGAACACAATTACTGGCTTCCGCAGAGACAAGCAGGGAATATTAGGAAACAGTAGATCGCTGATATACACCGAATAGCAGTGTATAGCACCAAAGTCGATGCAGTCGTGTCCAAACCAAGCTAAACGTAACATAACCAAGCAGAAGAAAACACAACATATGGTGCCGGGAATGCTATTGCTGTCCTCCCCAGAGTCCAGTAGAGAATAGTAGAGGCCGAAGAGCGCAGATATCGGCCAATAGCTGTGTACAGGGCAGAAGTCAAATATATCCTATCCTAACCTAACCAGTCGTAACACAGCCAAACCTAACCTTACTCAAACAATCGTACCGCGGACACGGTTTCTGGCCTCCCCATTTCAAAGCAGCGAATATTAGATCGCAGTAGAGCGCAGGAGTCTACCGAATAGGTGTGTATAGCACAATAGTCAAAGCTGTTCCAGCCAAATATAACCAAACATAGCATAACCAAACGTAACGTAAAACAACATAACCTGCCTAGACCATTATTTCTGAGCACCCCAGAGCAAAGCAGAAGATATTAGAGCAGAGTAGAGTGCAGAAATACATCGTATGGCAGAGTACAGCACAAAAGTGGAAGCCATAGTTTCCTAACCTAACAGATCTCAAAATAACCAAAGGTAACTTAACTCAAAATAAAGTGCCGAGACCAATATTGCTGGTCGCCACAGAGACAAGCAGAACATACTAGAGCCTAGTAGATAGTAGTGGTCCACGGAAAACAGTGTACAGACAAGAGGCGATGCAATCGCATCGTAACCTAGCCAAACGTAAAATAACAACTCGTAATCTAACTCAAATTAACGTGCAGAGACCACTATTGCTGCCAGCTCCCATCACCAAGGAACAAGCAGTACATACCACAGCACAGTGGAGCGCAGATATCCAGCGAATAGCAGTGCGTAGCACAAAAGTTGAAGCTACTTTAGCCAAATTTAGCCAAACCCAGGCTAACCGAACGTAACCCAACTCAAGATAATGTGCCGAGACCACTATTGCAGACATTCCCAGTGCCAAGCAGAACATATTAGAGCACAGTGGAGCACAGAAATTCACCGAATAACAGCGTATAGCACAAAAGTCAGAGCCACCCTAGCCAACCGAGACCTACACCCACCAAATCATACGTAACTTAACGAAACGAAGAATGCCACGCCCACTCCTGTTGGCCTCCCCAGAGACAAGCAGAGGCAAGTAGTGCAGTGCAGAGCGCAGGTATCGACCGAATAGCAGTGTATGCCACAAAAGTCGAAGCTATCCATACCAATCCAAACAGAACCTTGCCAAGCCAAACGTAACCTGACTGGTCCTGACGTGCCGAGGTCACTACTACTGGCCTTCCCAGAGCCAAGCAGAACACACCGGAGCACTGTGGAACGCAGAAATTCACCGAATAGCAGTGTAAAGAAAAAAGGCGAAGCAATCCTGACAAAACCTTACCTAACCCAACATAACCATAAGAAGCGTAGGTCAATCTGTCGTGCCACAACCTCTATTGCTGGCCTCCACAGGGTCCAGCAGAGTATAGTAGAGCCAAGTAGACTGCAGGAAGCAACCAAATGGCAATGTACAGTACAAGTGCCAAAGAAATTCTACCCAAACCATACATAACCTAACCTAACCAAGCGTAGAATTACTAAACCTAACGAGCGGATACCACAATTTCTGGCCTCCCCTGGGACAAGCAGGACATATGGGAGCACAGTAGAGCGCAGAAATCGAACGTACAGCTGTGTACAGCACAAAAGTCAAAGCTATCCTTTCTATCCTTACCAAACATAGCGTAACTGAACGTATCCTAACTCACCCTAACGTGCCGTGACTACTATTACTGCCCCCTTCAGAGCCGAGCAGGACATACTAGTGGAGAGTGCAGCGCAGAAATGCATAGAATCGCAGTGCATAGCACAAGAGTCGAAGCTATCCTGTGCTAACTTGTGCAAACATAACAAAACCGAGTGTTGCTTAACACAACCCAACCTGCCGAGGCCGGCATTGCTTGCCACCCATTCGCCAAGCATAGTATACTAGAGCACAGTAGGGGATACTAACACACTGCATTGGAGCGTATAGCACATAGGTCAATGCCATCCCCTCCTAACCTATAGAAACGTAACATAGTCAAACGTAACTTAACTCGACATAACGTGCTGAGGCTACTATTGCTGGCTTCCCCAGAGCCACGCAGAGCGTATTAGTGCGCAGAAATCCTACGAAGTGCAGTGCACAACACAAAAGAAAAAGCTATCCTATGCAAACTTTGCTTAACGTGATCTAACCTAACGGAGCATAACACAACGTAAAGTGCCGAAACCACTATTGCTCGGCTTCGCAGTGCCAAGCGGAACACACTAGAGGACTGTAGAGCGCTGATATCCGCCGCACAGCAGTGTATAGCACAAGAGTCAGAGCTATTACCGCCTAACATAGCCGATCGTCACATAGCATAACGTAACCTAACACAATATAACGTGCCGTGACCACGACTTCTGGCCTCCCCAGAGACAAGCAGAGAATATATGTTGATAGTAGGGCGCAGAAATCCATAGCATCGCGATGTATATCAGAAAAGTCTAAGCAATCCAAACCTAACCCAAACCAACAAAGCATACCCAAGCGGAGCCAAACTCAACATAACTGGCGGTGACCACTATCGCCAGACTCCCCAGGGCCATGCAGAAGAAAGTAGAGCACAGTAGAGGGCAGGCATGCACCGAATAACGGTGTACAGCACGAAAGCCGAAGCTATCCTAACCAAACTTAGCCTAACGTGACACATCCATATGCAACCTAATTCAGGCTAAGGCGCCGCGGCCACTAGTTCTGGCCTCCCCATAGCCAAGCAGAGAATGTTATATCACAGTACAGTGGAGAAATGGACCGTATATCAGCGTATGGCACAAAAGTCACAGAAACCCTCTCCAAACCATACCCAACCAGGCCTAACCAAGCGTCGAATAGCTAATCATTACGAGCCGAAACCTCTATTGCTGCACTCCCCTGAGCCAATCAGAACATACTAGTGCACAGATGAGCGCAGGAATCCACCGGACAGCAGTGTGCAGCGCAAAAGCCAAAGCCATCCTAACCTAAGCCTACGTAACATATCACAACCTATCTTGCCGCGACTGCAAATGCTGGCCTCCCCAGAGTCGAGTAGAGAATATTAGAGTAGCAAGGAGCGCAGAAATCCTCCGAATAGCAGTGTGTAGCGCAAAAGTCAAAGGCATCCTAACCAAATTTAACCAAACCTAACCTTACCAAGAGTAACACATCACAACCGAAACTGCGACGACGCTATTGCTGGCCTCCCCAGAGACAAGCAGATGCTAGCAGGGCAACATAGAGCGCATATATCAACCGAGTAGCAGTGTATAGCACAAAAGTCGAAGCCACGCTAACCAAACCTATCCGAACCTAGCCATGCCATGCGCAACCTAACACAATCTTACGTGCCGATGCCACTGTTGCTGGCCTCCCCAGAGCCAAGCGGAACATTCTAGAGCACAGTAGTGCATAGATGTCCACCGAACAACAATCCATTCCACGTAGGTCAAGAAAATCCGAACCTATCCCAGGCTAACATACCCTAACCGAACGTGGCGTAACTCAACCTTACGTGCCGAGACAACTGTTACTGACATCCCCATAGTCGGGCAGGGTATAGTAGAGCAATATTGAGCGTAGCAATCTACCAAATTGCGGTGTATAGCACAAGGGTCAAAACTGTCCCCTCCTGACCTAACCAATCGTAACATGGTCAAACGAAACATAACTCAACCTAACGTGACGCGACCACTATTGCTGGCCTCCCTAGAGCCAAGCAGAACACATTAGGGCACAGTGGAGTGCATAGATCCACCGCGCAACAGTTTATACCGCGAAGGACAAAGCTATCCAAACTACCCCAAGCTAACGTAACCTAACCGAACGTAGCCTAACTCAACCTAACGAGCCCAGACCTCTGTTACCGGCCTCCCCATAGACGAGCAGAGCGTAGTAGAGCAATGTGGAGCGCAGAAATCCACCGCATGTCTGTGTATATCACAAAAATCAAAGCAGGATGTCCCTGACATGTACGATATGATCAGCAATGCTGTTAACTCCTGAGCTCTACCGTGCCCTAGTATATTCTGCTTGGCACTGCGGAGGCCGGCAATAGTAGTCTTGGTACGTTAGTTTGAGTTAGGCTACGTTTGCTTATAGTACGTTTGGTTAGGTTGGTAAAGGATAGCTTTGACTTTTGCGCTATGCACTGCTATTCGGTTGTTTTGTGCGCTCTACTGCGCTCTAATACGCTCTTATTGGCATTCCGGACGCCAGCAATAGTGCTTGTTGCACGATAGGCTGAGTTATTTTCCCTTTGGTAAGCTTTGGTTGGGAAAGGTTTGGATGGGATGTCTCTGACTTTTGCGCTTAAAATGCTTTGCGATGGATTTCTGCGCTCTAGTGTGACCCAATATGTTCTTGTTGTCTTTGCGGAGACCGGAAATTGGTGTTTCGTCTTGTCAGGCTTATTCATACTACGGTTTGTTATGTTAGGCATGGTTAAGTATGGTAATATTGTGGCTTTGCCTTTTGTGCTATACACTGCTACTTGGTGGTCTCCTGCGCTCTACTGCGCTCTAATATGTTCAGCTTGACTCTGGGAGTGCCAGCAATAGTGGTCTCAACAAGTTATTTTGAGTTTGGCTACGTTT
>NW_016908672.1:0-2066 GCF_001483705.2 Eufriesea mexicana | reverse complement strand
CAGCGCCCTGATATGTTCAGCTTGGCTCTGGGAAAGCCAGCAATTGTGGTTGCGGCACGTTATATTGAGTTAGGCTACGTTCGGTTAGGTTAGGTCAGCGCAGATTAGGTTGGAATACTTCTGACATTGCGCTTTACACTGCAACGCCGAGGATTACTGTACTCCCCTGTGTTCTAGTATATTCTGCGTGGCGCTGTGTATGTCAGCAGTAGTGGTTGCGGCACGTTCGGTTGTGTCATGTTACGTTTGGTTAGGTTAGGTTAGGATAGGTTTGGTCAGGTTGCCCCTGACTTTTGAGGTACACATTGCTCTTCGGTGGATTTATACGGTCTATGTTGCTCTTCCATACTCTGCTCGACTCTCGGGGCGCCAGCAATTGTGGTCTCGCCACGTTATGTTGAATTACGTTACGTTTGGTTATTTTACGATTGGTTAGGTTAGAAGGGGATATCTTCGACTTTTGTGCTATACACTGCTATTCGGTGTACTCCTGCGCTCCACTATACTCTGCTCGACTCTGGGGTGGCCAGTAATAGTGGTCTCGGGATGTTAGGTTGAGTTATGCTGAGTTCGGTTAGTTTACGGTTGGTTAGGTAAGTATAGGACAGCTTCGACTCTTGTGCTATACACTGCTATTTGGTGGGTTTCTGCGCTTTACTGTGCTCTTGTATGCTCTGCATGGTTGTGGGGATTCCGGCAATGGTGGCCTCGTCACATTAGGTTCAGTTATGTTACGTTTGGCTTGGTTAGGGTATCCAATGTGTGGTCGGGACGGCATTGACACTTGCGCTGTACGCAGCTATTCGGAGGATTTCGGCGTTGGACTATGTTCTGGTACATTCTGCTTGTCTATGCTGAGGCCAGCAGTAGTGCTCGCGGCGCGTTAGTCTGAGATATGTTGCGCCTGGTTATGCTACGTTTGGGTAGGCTAGTTTAGGATAGCTTCGAGTTTTGTGCAACACACTGCCCTTCGGAGAATTTCTGCACTGTACGTTTATCTACTATACAATGTTCGACTCTTGGGAGGCCAGCAATGGTGGTCGCGGCACGTTAGGTTGAGATAGATAACGTTTGCTTATGTTACGTTTGGTAAGTTTGGGATAGGACGGAACTGACTTTTACGCTACACACCGCTATTCGGTGGTATTCTTCGATCTACTGTGCTCTAGTATATTCTACTTAGCTCTGGGGACGCCAAAAATATTGGTCTTAGCACGCTAGTCTGAGTAATGTTGCGGTTGGTTGTGTAACGGTTGGTTAAGTTAGGATATGATAGCTTCGACTCTTGTGTTATGCTCTGCTATTCGACGGATTTCTACGCTCTACATAGCTCTACTGCTCTCTGCTTGACACTGGGGAAGCTAGTACCTGTTTTCTCGGCACACTAGGTTGAGACAGGATACGTTTGGTTAGGTTATGGTAGTTTGGGTTAGGTACGGATTGCTATGACTTTTGTGCCACAAACTGCATTGCGGTGGATTACTGCGCTCTACTGTGCTCTAGTATGTTCTTCTTGGCTCTTGGCAAGCCAGCAAGTGCAGCCTCTGCACGCTAGGCTGAGTTAGGTTGCGGTTGGCTTGGCTACGTCAGATACGTTTGGCAAGGTTAGTCTTGTCTTTAGTGCTCTACACTGCTACACGGCCGATATCTTTGCACTGCATTGCTCTACTAGCGTCTGCTTGAATCTGTAGAATCCAGCAATAGCGGCCGTGGCACGCTTGGTTAAGATAGGTCACGTTTTGTTAAGTTAGGTAGGATAAAGTTCGTTTTGGATGGCTCTGACTTTTGTGCTATATACTGCTATTCGGTCCATACCGGCTATCTGCAATGCTGTACCAGCATCTGCTTGCCTCTGGAGTGGCCAGAAATGGTTGCAGTGGCACGTTTGGTTGAGTTAGGTTACCTTTGGTTAGGTAATTTTAGGTTAAGTTTAGTCAGGATATCTTTGACTTTTGTGTTATACCATGCTATACGGTGGATTTCTGCACTCCGCTGTGCTCTATGATATTCTGCTTCGCTATGGGGAGGACCGCAGTGTTGGTGTCGGCACGTTAGTTTGAGGTATA
>NW_016908671.1:0-518 GCF_001483705.2 Eufriesea mexicana | reverse complement strand
TATGGATGTATGTATTGATGTCTGTATGGATGCATGTATGGATGGGTGGATGGTTGAATGAATGTATGGATGAACGGATGTATGCATGGATTGAGGCATGTATGGTTGGATGTATGTATGGATGTATGTATGGATGTATGTACGGATGTATGTATTGGATGAATGGATATATGGATGTGTGGATGTATTAATGTATGGATGGGTGGATGTATGGATGGGTAGATGTATGGATCGATGGATGTATGGATGGGTGCAAGTATGGATGAATGGATGTATGGTTCGATGGATGTATGGATGGGTGGATGTACGGATGGATGGATGTATATCCGCGTGGATGTATGGACGGATGGATGTAACAGTGGATGGACGTACGGTTGGATGTACTTATGGATGTATGTATGGATGTATGTATGGATGTTTTTATGGTTGTATGGATGTATGGATGGATTGATTCGTGGATGTGTGGATGTATTAATGTATGGATGGGTGGATGTATGGATGGATAGATGTATGGATCG
>NW_016908670.1:251482-260621 GCF_001483705.2 Eufriesea mexicana | reverse complement strand
CATTTAATCAGATTCTAAAGATCGACGTTAATTAATATATCAAATTTAAAATTATCTAACGATATATGGAATGTCGAAGAAAAATAATTCTACGTCTTAATTTGCATATGGTCTCTCATTTACCATTTGAAAAATATCGTCGACTCTATGAGAGGAAGTCTTCGAATTACTATTTTTGTCTAACGAAAAAGTCGTCGAGTACAAAGGGTTAATAGTTCCCAGACTATTCGAGTTACATCTTACGCCTATGTAAAAAGATTAAAAACGCTAAAAACCAAATGCAGAAGTCATCGACCCGACCACGGTCTTCCTCACCCCGTCGCCCAGCAGACTACAAACAGAAGCCGCCAAAAGCACCCTCAGACACCACCCTCGAAATCCAGCCAATCATACTCTACTTAAACCGCTGTCACGATCACCCGTTCGTATAAAATCGTCGGCGTTCCGCGATAGAAACTGTTCTCGTAAAAAAAGGAGGCACATGGGGCGGAGACAGAAGGCAACCGATTAAATCGGATGGCGGTAAATGAGAAAAGTTGGAGAGAGAGTTGGCCGGATGCGGCGATAAAAGTTCCGAAATGTAAATGAACATAAAGCATCCCCCTACTTCCTCCATCTTTCTTCCGGCCTCTATCTCTTCCTTGCCGTGCCCCTTTGCTTCTTCCCTATTTTAGGCAATTCTGATCGCGCCGGTGTCACGTGATAAGTGTTCATCCGATGGCGAGTCGACGTTTTCAATTACACCGAGCTCTCCATTATCGGGCCAGAGGGAGAATTTTTATCGCGTTCCTGCGATTCAGCGACGATCCACGAGGAACCGCGAAAAGTTGTCAATGGCCGACGAGAAATCGGGCCAATAGGATAATAAACTTCTCGCTAACTTTCCTCGCCTCCCTCGCCCTCTTTATCCTTGCCACGGAACTGGGTCGACCGAACGATTTCGCGGATAACAATGTCGCAGAGGGATACATTTTTGTACCAAGTATACCTCTATTTTACGACGATAGCAGATCTCTTTCCGTTTAGTTTATTATTCAATGCCTGCGTGCGATATTCCCGATGATTGGAGAGCGACTACATTTTCTTTTGCCGTTATGTAAATACCGAAAATATGATAAGCTAGCGTAAGGTCTACGATCTCTCTGTAGATATATTATACTGAATAATGCATAATATACGCGTGTGTGGAAGAAGCATGTTCCTTTTTGCGGACTACATGACGCGTGAAGAATGTGTCAGAAGAGTTTTTCTATAGACTAGTGTTATACTACTGTATAGTGTTATACTACTGTTATAATACTGTATAATATCGAGTTGTCCGGAAAGTTCCGATTTAAAAAAAAAAATAGAAACGCGGGAGATTTTAATTTTAGTTTATTTGTTAACTCTTTGCACTCGAGAGGTAATTCTCAGTCACCATTAGATAAAATTTCGAAGATCGATATTAATTAATATACCAAATTTAAAATAATGTAACGGTATGCAAATAATTCTACGTTTTAATTATTACTCGATTTCTTATTTACTGCTAAACGAAATATCGTCAGCTTTATGGCAGAAAATTTGTAAACCCCTACTCTTTTTTAGTAAAAAAATCGTCGAGTGCAAAGGGTTAAATTATATACGTGCCATTCTGTTCTACAATCTTTCTTCATCTTTCAGGAAAATTAAAAATTTTCTCTTTTCAGAATCTCTCAGCTTTTTCAGCCGTAAACTTTTCTACGTGATTTTATTTTTTACATAGTGATCTTCGATTTTTAAAAGTTGAGGTCTTCGAAGATATTTCATGTTATATGGAAATACACATTTGCTTAATTTTATGACAACCATTAGTGATCCCATATCGAATTATATTGGTTAGTAAAGAACACTAACAAAATTTTTAGAATTTTTAACATTTAGAATTTTTTAACAGATTTTTGGGATATGGGATTTATGTCGTTTATCGTTTCAAGGTTGTATCTCCTCGTTAAAAATTTTGTTTCCACGAAATGATTCATTTCATCGAATGATCTAGTCGAAACGTCCCAATCAGAGTATCGACAGGTTTATTTTATTGCAAGTGATACAAATCGGAAGCTTATGAGCTTTCTTGCTCGAGTTGTAAGGATATATGGAATTTCTGAGGTCGATTCTAATTGAAAGGTACTAAAACTCGGAGACGTGATTATTTTTATCCGTTACTTCGCTGAAAGATCCTCGAAGAGAAATTCAGGAGCTAAAGAAAGATTTATTTCTTGAAATCCAGTGTCCCGGAAGGGCAGGATTACCGATATTGATTTGACCCATCGTCCCAATATAGTAGAAAATAGCATTAAAATATAAAATTCGATAGGAAGGGAATTTATTTCATGGACTGCGTGTTCGGAAAAATCAGCGTCCATATTCGCACGTGTTTGAAATTTCGAATTTTTGCGCCAATTTTTAATAATATCGCGATATTCGTGCGAGTTGGAAAATCACGGTTTTCTTGTAATTCTTGCTTCTCCGAATTTATCTCGAAATTCGACAGACCGCGTTTCTATCAAAAAATAAAATAACGTATAATAAATAATCATTTTCTTCGGAAATTTAAAATTTCCTCGAGCTGTCTCTGGTAGAAAAATTTGTGTAACTGCTTCCTGAAAAATAGAAACGAACGGACGATAAAACCGCAATGTGCTCGTACATTTATTTTTCATTTTTGCATGAATTTGCATATGGAAACGGACATTAATACGACAAAGATTTTGGAGATTCTAACTTCCCACATTGCTACGTAATATTATACGAATATTCGCGTTCCTATCTTCCTTTTACATTTTTCTATTATGTAAAACGTATGCACGAGGAGGCTGCATTTTTAAAAAAATCCATGTGCATTATTAATAACTCATTGCGAAGGATTATACGATTAATCATAACGTGTCAGATTTTACACTTCATTTTCTATTAACTAATCCATTTTAGTTTACCAAAAATTCATGGAAACTGAATTTTACGTGTCGATAAAATTTTTAAATTTTCCAGGTTATTTTAACCAAACTTTTGTCTAATGAAAAAAAATAAAATTGGGCACCTCGCCATTAACGGATATTAATTAAAACTGGATAAAAAAATTTATTTATTAAAAAAAGAAGTCTATGTACTATACACCATAGTTAAAAAAATATTTTCAAAAGGGAGGTAATTTCAATACCATCTGAAATATTGTATATCATTTATTAATAATTTATTTATTTATTAATTTAACAAACAGAAAAAATTAATTGAAAATTAAATCGACAATAAAATAATTTTCCCTTCATCTACCACTAACCAATAAACAACCCTACATTATTAAATCAACCAAATTTCTAACCCTAATTTATATACATCCATAGTCTCGATTAAAAGCTTCCTAATTATTCCCATTTATGGAACAATCTGAACAAAAATTTCTATCGAATCTCTTCCGAGTTACAACGCGATTACATTCGCGAATTTTCTCCATTCGCGACCCACCCCTGAATCAACCAAAATTATTGAATCAACAAAATTGCCAACCCTAATTTATATACACTTATAGTCTCGATTAAAAGCTTCCTAATCATTCCCATTTATGGAACAATCTGAACAAAAATTTCTATCGAATCTCTTCCGAGTTACAACGCGAATACATTCGCGAATTTTCTCCATTCGCGACCCACCCTTGAATCAACCAAAATTATTGAATCGACAAAATTGCCAACCCTAATTTATATACACTCATAGCCTCGATTAAAAGCTTCCTAATCATTCCCATCTATGGAACAATCTGAACAAAAATTTCTATCGAATCTCTTCCGAGTTACAACGCGATTACATTCGCGAATTTTCTCCATTCGCGACCCACCCTTGAATCAACCAAAATTATTGAATCAACAAAATTGCCAACCCTAATTTATATACACTCATAGCCTCGATTAAAAGCTTCCTAATCATTCCCATCTATGGAACAATCTGAACAAAAATTTCTATCGAATCTCTTCCGAGTTACAACGCGAATACATTCGCGAATTTCCTCCATTCGCAACCCACCCCTGCAAGAACGGATAACGCAATACTTCCTCCGAGACATGGAAGATAGAAATGTATCGATTCGTCCTCGTCCATGTCGAATGGAATATTTAAGAAAAATTAAGAAAGCCAGAGAACAGAGATCGTTCGGCTGGCCTACTTCTTCCGTCTAATCCTGGATTACCAGCTGTTCCGTATCTTTGAAATTACCCTCTCGCCGCCGGAAGCTTTCACAGCGTCGCGTAAATGACGATAATAATTCTGCCGTTTTAATATCTCCGATGTAATATTCATTTTTCTGGCGGTTTCGCGATCGAGCCCTCTCACACCCTCTGCTCGAGCGGCCGGAACGAGGGTGATTCCTTGCGTCTAATGGCACTCGTTTAAGTGAATTAAAAAGTCGATTTCTCCTGTTCAGATTCGTGCATTCGTGTCTCGAGGCAGGTGGAGAGGATCGTAGTGGAGGCAGGCTTTCGGTAATGCTGCTACGATTTGATATAAGAAGCTGGTGGTTTTAATTATCCTGGAAACGTGATGGAATAAATATATACTACGTGAAATTTAATTTTGTCGAGAAGTTTCGAGTAGTTTACGGGAGAAGAATATTTAGGCATTTTATACAGGTGACTGCTATTTTAATTACGATTAATTCAATTCGATTATTACTTCAAATTTATTTTAATTTAATTCCCGGTTCTTTTGCGGCGGAATTTCGGTTGAGATACTCCGTCAATATACGTAGAGTAGTTTACAAAAATACGAATGTTCCGTAAACGAGGAATTAATTTGATACGGAAAATATTTGGTACAAAAAGCTGCTGATTTTAATTACTGTGCGGGTAGAATGGAATAAACGTAGTACGAGGGATTTGATTCTATCTCGTAACTGAAAGTATTTTTAAGGAGAAGAATTATTTGATATTCGCTGTTATTTATTGACTAAATTATTTCTATATTAATCGCAATTTGTTAAATTAAATTAAATTACTATCTAAAATGATTTTTCATTTAATTATCGTTAATTTCTCGATTAAGATTCTTTGTTAAAATACGTAGAGTCTATACTTCGCATAATTTAATTTTCACGACAGATATTCGAGCAAATTTTGCACTCTATCTCGCGTTCATCGTTTGAGAACTAAACGAGGGATTTTCACGGTTATTAGACACACGAATTTCATTGTGTCTTATATCTGGATTATTCAAACGATGTTTATCCAGCTTCAAGTCGATCGAATAATCATGACTACTATACACGTTGCTGACGAAGCGTCTCCTGAATGGCCATTTAATTATTTTTCATCGTGCACCGAGCTCTACGCGTGGTTATTATTTTCTGCTTAAAGCTCGCTTCGTTTCGAGCTCACGAGGACTTGCACAGCACCGAATAGTGGCTTAATATCCGCCAAACAAACCGCGCAAACAAGATTATTAATTCTGCTTGTGCTTTATTGCGGTATTTCGAAAATGCGCTCTAGCGATAACACAGAGGCAAGTATGACACGACGTTAACCCAAGTGTTAACCAAGGAAAATCTAGATAAATTTCTCTCGAAAAGCCTCGTAAATTAAATAAATTCGTACAAATATTTATTTTCCAATCTGACGATTAATTTCGAACTCGTTAATCGCTCGCTATGTGGCAAACTTGCAATATTTAGATGACAGCTTATAAATATTATTCAACATAATTAGAGACGGCGAGTCTAACTATGCCGGGAGGATCTTCTTCATGGAATTACGCGATTTCGATCGAAAATATGACAAAGCTGGGAATTATCATCAAACGTTGACCGAGCTGGCTTGAGAAAGAAAAATAGAAACAAGGGACTATTGAGAGATTCCAGGGAAATCGATGAGCCATCCAAAGGGTCTTCCAAAGTTTTCAAAATTAGTCCTGGTAACGTGGCGTCACATAACACGTGACAAGTATAATGCGTTCGAGAAAATAAGTGTGGTTAGGTTAGGTTAGGATATTAGGATAGATCGGGATCTATCTTTGCTTCGAGGAAAATTGGTAAGCTGTATGGTTCCTCGAAGTTAGGTTGAATGACGCAATGGACTAATGTCACAGAGTCTATAAGAACCTTGTCAAAGGATTCGAAGGGACAATCTTGAGCAGTCTACTGTGAGCAGCATGCATCACAGGAAAACTCGAGTCTCCGTTTACACAATTCCAAAATTAAGAATAAAATCAAGAGGAAAAATTATTATTGAGATTTATTAACCCTACCTCTAACCAGCACTCGCGATTCGCAAAATATAAACTAATCACGCAATATTAAGTTGGTGCTCGATGCGTTCTTGACAATTGGAGAAATTCAATTAATTGGACTGTGAGAGGAATCTTAATTTGGATGGCGTCATCCTGCATCGAGGAAATTTGGTAAGCTGTATGGTTCCTCGAAGTTAGGTTGAATGACGCAATGGACTAATGTCACAGAGTCTATAAGAACCTTGTCAAAGGATTCGAAGGGACAATCTTGAGCAGTCTACTGTGAGCAGCATGCATCACAGGAAAACTCGAGTCTCCGTTTACACAATTCCAAAATTAAGAATAAAATCAAGAGGAAAAATTATTATTGAGATTTATCAACCATACCTCTAAACAACACTCGTAATCCGCAATATTAACACTAGGTTTACGGACGCTATTTGTATACCTATTTCTAAGGACACCTGTCAAATTGACAGGTAAAGGAAACCACGTGCCTTTTTTTAAATGTTTAATTTAAAAACAATTATATATTATATCAACAGTCTTAATATAAGTTAACTGAATCTGTTACTATCGTATAACTGGAGCAACCCTTCCGTCAAATTGACAGGTTCCGTGAATCTAGTGTTAAGTTAGCGCGTAACGCGTTCTTGACAATTGGAGAAATCGAATTGATTGGACGCTACAACGCTCCTTAAAATGCTTTTTCCCCTGAAGGAAACCAGAAAAAAGCGAATCACTGGAAAGAAAGGGGTGAAGACAGAGACAAAGTGCACGAGGGAGAAGCTGAAAGGAAGATAAGGACCCTGCCAGCGCGACGTGGCGTCGCGTCCTGTCGGGCCGTTAATACGACGCCGACGTCCGCCATACCGTCGTCGGCATCGAGGTGAACCATAAAGCTGCGATATACCTTACCTGACGGCGATGTCGTTGTTCCCGCGCGTTATCCCGGACTCCTCGCTGAAAATGAAGAAACGCGTCGTGCCGCGATACCATTTGATGCTGTGAAGCCCTTCGCACTGTGGCAGTTTCAGCACGCACGGCAGTTGCACCTCTGTGCCCAGTTCCGCGTGCTTTACGCTCTTCAGCCATGGCTCGCTGCTCCCTGAAACAACGTACGCAAACGCCGTGAATCGCGTGCAGTTCGTTCGCCGGCTCGTTCGTTTCGCTGTTTGTTTGCCGGCTTGTTGTTTGTAAAAAGGATCAAGCTACGTCGCCTGATTCCGCGCCGTGTGAACGTGACCGTCCCGGACCGGTTCGCCGAGCAGTCCTTTCTGGGACAGTTATTAAACCATCGTCACGTACCGTCATACGATATACGCTTGGTGTAATTCAACGCCGGGTTTAATCGCGGAGGAATAGCGCGACAATGATAGGATTTTTGTTGCGGGGGTTAAAAGAGTTCGAGAGTTCGAAGGGGTGAATGATGAGGGATGAGAAGTAGGGGTAGAATAGCGAAGGACTGGGTTGGGAGATAACGATAGACTCGAATCATCGCTTTCGGTATGATTCGAAGCTTGGAAGTTTCGAAAGTCTCGAAGTTTCAGGACTCGAAACTCGCGGCTTTCGAGATCTTCGAAGCTTGCAAGGCTTGCCGAGGCTTTTAGGAGTTTTAAGCTTCGAATTGTATTGAAAGTAATTATCTTCATAATCATGAAAGCTTCGAATTGTATTGAAAATGATTCGAATATTGATAATATTGAAAGCTTTGAATTTGTATTCAAAATGATTCAAATTTTGATAATCTTGAAACCTTTGAATTGTATTCAAAGTGATTCGAATCCTGATAATCTTGAAAGCTTCGAATTGTATTCAAAATGATTCCAATCTTAATAATCTTGAAAGCTTGGAATTGTATTGAAAGTGATTCGAATATTGATAATCTTGAAAGCTTCGAATTGTATTGAAAATGATTCGAATAATGATAATATTGAAAGCTTTGAATTTGTATTCAAAATGATTCAAATTTTGATAATCTTGAAACCTTTGAATTGTATTCAAAGTGATTCGAATCCTGATAATCTTGAAAGCTTCGAATTTGTATTTAAAATAATTCGAATCCTGATAATCTTGAAATCTTCGAATTGTAATCAAAGTGATTCGAATATTGATAATCTTGAAAGCTTCGAATTGTATTCAAAGTGATTCGAATCTTGATAATCTTGAAACCTTCGAATTGTATTCAAAGTGATTCGAATCCTGATAATCATGAAAGCTTCGAATTGTATTCAAAGTGATTCGAATATTGATAATCTTGAAAGCTTCGAATTGCATTCAAAGTGATTCGAATCCTGATAATCTTGAAAGCTTCGAATTGTATTCAAAGTGAATTGAATCCTGATAATCTTGAAAGCTTCGAATTGTATTCAAAGTGAATTGAATCCTGATAATCTTGAAAGCTTCGAATTGTGGATGTGGATAATCAAATTCTTGTACCACTAGTGACAGTGATAGTAGTAATTTAGGAATTAGTCGGACGCGAGATGTGTTCGTTGATGTTGAAAAGCATCTTTTATATTATGACTGTCTATTTAGCACAGTAGTGAATGAATTTATATAATTAACAAATGAGATGGCTCTTTAATATACTTTGGATGAAATACAAACATATTCCAATCATTTGGTTATCATCGTAATCTAATAATTGTTTAACACTTTGACTGCCATGCACTTTTCATATAGTACACTCAAGGGGCCAGGATAAAATTTCCATTATTCTTTTAATAATGAAGAATAATCAAACAATATTGCGAAGAAAAAAAAATCATACAAATTATTAGCGTTTTCTATTTATATATTTACGATATTCAAATTTTCAAAAAATGGTTAGAATAAAACAAATATAAATTTAAAAAATTAGTATCGCCGGACATTGGTGACCACCATGGCTCCATTGAAGAGACAA
>NW_016908670.1:238145-251046 GCF_001483705.2 Eufriesea mexicana | reverse complement strand
TCGAATCCTGATAATCTTGAAAGCTTCGAATTGTATTCAAAGTGAATTGAATCCTGATAATCTTGAAAGCTTCGAATTGTGGATGTGGATAATCAAATTCTTGTACCACTAGTGACAGTGATAGTAGTAATTTAGGAATTAGTCGGACGCGAGATGTGTTCGTTGATGTTGAAAAGCATCTTTTATATTATGACTGTCTATTTAGCACAGTAGTGAATGAATTTATATAATTAACAAATGAGATGGCTCTTTAATATACTTTGGATGAAATACAAACATATTCCAATCATTTGGTTATCATCGTAATCTAATAATTGTTTAACACTTTGACTGCCATGCACTTTTCATATAGTACACTCAAGGGGCCAGGATAAAATTTCCATTATTCTTTTAATAATGAAGAATAATCAAACAATATTGCGAAGAAAAAAAAATCATACAAATTATTAGCGTTTTCTATTTATATATTTACGATATTCAAATTTTCAAAAAATGGTTAGAATAAAACAAATATAAATTTAAAAAATTAGTATCGCCGGACATTGGTGACCACCATGGCTCCATTGAAGAGACAAACACCGGTCATTGATGACCACCATGACAGTCAACGTGTTAAATCAAAAATAATTTCCTCTAGATAATTTTTATAAAAATTTAGAATGCGAATATTTCGACATGTATTTCCAACACTCTCTATTTGAACTCCAGTTCCTCCAATCCTCATTTCCAAACGACTACGTTACTATAGCAGAACGAACATAACTCGGAATAAAAATTCCTCGTAATTAGCCGCGATAATCACAGGTACGTCGTAGCTTTGAAATTTTTCCAGGTAAAAAGTGCGGAAACAAAATATCCTTAACTCTTCGTTACGGTCTCGGTATGATGCATGAATGTTTATGAAGCTTCAGCGTAGAAAGTCAATCTTCCCCCGATGACCCAGAACGCATTTCGCGAAATGTCATAGCACGCGAACGTTTCAATATTTCTCTGCTATCCTCGCTAAAGCTATAAATATAGCAAGCCACGCGGAGAGATATGAAATGAAAAATCACAACGAGAAATAGCGGCGTAGCGCAGAATGCGAAACAATTTTTCCCTACCGCCGAAACCGGTAATACCAATTGCGTTCATTAAATCACGCAATCCTGTGTCACGTTTTAATTGTGCATTCCCGACGAAATAAAATATAATCGCGTATAAATCGGAAACGGTTGCAGTTTCAACAGCTCCGCGATATTTCACGATTTCGACGCGAAAATTCCTACGATTTTTGCCGCGTTCTCGCCTTAACCCTTATTTTACCCCGAATATTCGTATCTTCGCGATGGGTATATTCGTTTAAATTTTATTCGTTTACCACGGGGAAATTATCGCCGTGACCGTGATATTAAATCAGAGTTAAAAGGAAAGAAAAAGGTACGGCACGGTAAAACCATCCTGATCTACGTGCACCGGCAGATACCGTGTCGTGAAAGGGGTAGTAAATTTCGCAGTCACAACTTATGATAAACAAGAACATAATTCTTGGTTAATTCACGCGAAAACTCGGCGCGACCGAGTGAGAAGCGACAGAGGAGTGGAGGGTTGCGAAGTTGTGAAACTAGAAGCTCCTCGGAAATTGACGATTTAAGGTGATTTATTAGCGGTTTCTGTGACTCGAGACCACAATTTCATACGACGCTCAGCGAACTTCCACTAATCCCGTCTAACGAGATCGTTAGAAAAGTGACCAACTTTTAATTAGTACATTTGATAAATAAACCACGCTGTTGCGAGAAGTATAAGAATGTTAATTCTTTAGAATCTCATAGCACGTTTCAAGTCGATATCATATTTAACCCTTTGCGGTCGATGTCCCCGCAGCGGGGATATTCGCAAGTAGAAAAATATAGAAAACTACAGAAAATTACAGAAATTAAAAATTTTGTATATTTACGTATTAAAAGTAGTATTAAACACAAATCAGTTTCGACAAATTCTGTGCGTCTTAATATCCATATACTTTAATCCTACTTTAAATCCTACACAGGAAAGTAACTGCGAAACGCTAAATTTGCTTTGCTGAAATCTGCCGACAGCAAAATCTTAACAAGTTTGGGATTCTTATTACAACCATTGAGTTAGAAGGAGCCGGGTAAAAATTAAAGCGTGGGCAAAATAAAACTCGCCGTATAGCAACAGGGGTTAACCCTTTGTCTGCCACGTCGAAATCACATGTTTTCCTCAGGACGCCACGAGAGAGTACTACTAGATGCGAGACTTGTTCTAATATTTTTTTCATGTTCTAATAAAAATTTTTAATTGTTCAATGGGGCACTTTTTATTTCAAAGTAGCTTCTAATTAGCGGTTATATGCAAAATGCACTAACTGTCAATTTTTATTTAACGTTGTTCAATGTAGTTCAAGTAGATCAAGCGCTCCTGTCACCAATGACCACCATAGCGTCACAGAAGAAACCGTGACCGGTCACATATGACCAACGTGGCAGTCAAAGACTTTATTTTAGAAATACTCGAAGGAGCAGGTTCAAAAGGGTACGTCTCTTCTCGACAATTGAATTCGAATTTTTTGGGTTTTCTTTCTCAGGAGGAAAAATTTTCTCACTACATCTAGGCCCTTTCAAGCCACGCCATAAATTTCCTACATCCATTTCAACAACTTTGTTCCTAGATATTTCTAGAGAAGTTTATAGAAATTCCTGTAGAAAAATTTTTATTTTTCAAAATATTATTTTTCCCTTTAACTTTACTTAAAAATACTATCTCGTAAGAGTCAACGTTCTTAATGTTGAGTTTATGACAGGAAATAATTTAAAATAACTGTAAAATTTTACTGTCATCTAAAATCTGAAAACTATTGACCGTCGTAAATAAATATGGGAGTATAGTGATAATGAAATAAAATGGAATTTAAAAACTAGGAATGTATGGGTCATACGATATTTGGTTATAGAGATATAACCAAATTTATGATCCACCAATATTTCCAATATAAAAAGTCAAAAATATTCCAAATATAGGAAGTTCTGATTTCCAATTTGATTGTAAAATTCTTTGACAAACTTTCGAGATGAACATAAATAAAAATAAATAAAAATTTTTATCTTTCCGATTTTACGATTATAAAATAAATATATTACATATACTACCGCTAGATTTCATAAAATTTTCTGAATATTACAAACCATAACCCTGCAATACATGTACATAAATTCCACTTTTCTCGCCAATAAGAACACCGAAACAAAAAAAGACCATAAAGCGTACCTCTTCTTATAACAGCAGACGCTTCTATCTCGCAAAAAAGGGAAAAAGGAAGACAAAAAGCGACTCGTTTCTCGGTTGAAATATGCTATTTGGTATTCAATTCTTACTCCCCCCCGTTCTCGCAATTTTCCAAATGTCGCCGCAACCGTTCCGCCAATCTCCGTATCACGGTGCCGTATAAACACATCGGCCATAAAAATGCCGATCGTCGTTGAATCGAAAAGCCGTCTCGAAGGAGACAATAATCAGACGTCGCGCTTCGTAACTTATTCAGGTATCGAAAGCCGATAATATTTTCACGATAAACCACGTATCGACCGAAATCCCGCTAAAGGAAACACAATACACGATCGACCAGCGTCAAAGGGATGTTTTTCACTAGTGAGAATCGAATTACGTATGACGGCGAATTCGATACATTTCGGTACATATCGCGAGTACTTGAAGTGGAGAGTCGCGATTGATTCGCGAGTGTTATGAAATCGCGAACGGATATCGATACTTTCGCACTCGTTTCTTTTACCGTCAGTCGTTATAATTATAATAATTCTCGCACGTCGTTATTTAATATTTTCATTCCTTTTAACAATAAATTTTTCTTTGGCTCCCTATGAATATCCCTTCCATTTTAACTCTCGTGATTCCACGTTGCTGATTCCACAAAGCTGACTCCAAACGCGTCAACTGAGATCATGCACGCAACGAGTGACAAGCAACAATAGGCCTAAGAGGGGCAATATTCCATAATCCCTGAAGAAGAAGTAATTTTTGGAACTATTATACGCAACATCTATAATTTGTTACCTTTGGATGTAATCTCCAGGTTTCGAGTAAATTAACGAGAAGATTACTGTACCTACTTTATTATAGAACTTTAACGCTTTTCCTAAGTATTTAATAATTCCTGCAACTCTTCTAGACTGCTTTAAAAATTCTTAAGAGGATGAGAGAATTATAGTCGCTGTGTATATTATAGCAATTTAAGAATTTTGTCGGAGGACTTGAAACTCTTGTAGATTTTTTAAAAAATTTCCTGACTATGGGTATACATAACGACATTGTCCACCACGAAAATGTATATATAAAATTGTTAAGATTTCTTTATAACAAAAATATATTTAACGATGAGTAATTTTGATAGAAAACACAGGTTTTTAATTAAAAATTGTAAATATTGCTCAAGATTGAAAATGCGTTAGAATGGGTACTTGCGTATACAGTTAAGTAACGATATGAAATAACTAAGTAGAAGGATCTTAGGAAAAATAAGGTCCTAATATACAATACTATATCCTGCAACGCAATATCGCTTATCCTTCGGCCACTCGTCATGGCTCTGATACTAGGAACCTCAGACAAGTATTAAATCTTCTATCCGTCCTCCATCCTTACCCCCCAACAAAAATTCATGATCCAATCAAAGAAGAAAGAAAAAAGATCGTAGTGTGCAATGAATTAATATTAAAATAAAGATAAAATAAATTTTCTTTTAATTCTGTTACGGTAAAATTCAATAGTGAAGTAAACACTACATTCCAGAGGTGTGGGGGTCTGTGTTCTGTCTTTTATCACCAGTCTTCCGAAGACGACTTTTGACCTGCGTGGCCCTAAACAGGCCAGTTCTAACCATTCGCCCGTTCAATAAACATCTATACAGTTTTTCCAGTTTTCCACTGATTCCTTTGAGTCATAACCCCTTTAACAAATTCTCTGGAATTATCCTCCAATTTTTTAACCCTGGATCCCTCTGAAATTCAATTTTCAATTTTACCTATCCCTTTATCTTCTCCAATTTTTTCTACCGCGCTTGCAACCCCCCGTCACTGGTCACCTTCGCATAAAAGTATCCTTTACATCCACGGAACAAACTATCCTCGCCATGTTCTGTATCCCCTAGGTTCCTCGAACATATCCCCGGTGTCCGACCCCGACATCCCTTTCCACTTCATCACTGGGAATCGAACCATCTTATTATGTCCCTAGGACCGAGGCGAAAGGGCCAGGGGTGGGTTACTTATGTGCCGGGAGGACGAGGGTGCACGAGAGGGCGCAGACGGGAGGAAGACAACGAGAACGTTAAATGGGGAGGCGTTATCCAATACTATGGGAACGAAAATCTGTTAGAGTTCGGAAGGGGGTCACAGATGGCAAGCGCTAGGAGCAACGTCTGCTTATCTACGCTCGGGATTGGATCCTGAAACCATATCACACCGCAAATATTACGTTCAAGTGGTGAATAATGGAGTATGTCGAGGGTTCTCATATTACAGCTTCATTCTTCGTCTCCAGCGACACGACGAGCCTGGCTGTTTAACGGTTCTTAACCCGTTGGAAATCGTACTGGGTCCCTTAACTCCTTCAGTATTCCGGCAAACGCGCGTTCTCTTATACCCCTGACAACGCGTTTCCTTCGTTCTTTTGAGTTTTAACGATCGCTGGAAGATCGAGCTTGCTGTTGTGCTATGGTTTACCCAGGTATGGTTTGCCAGGTAATGCGGTTTCGTGATAACACAGATGCTCAGTTGCATGGAATTTTGATTAAAAAGAGAATGTAATATATTAGTAAATAGGGATTATTAGTATTATTAGTATTATTAGTAAATAGAAATTAATAAATATTGCAAATAAACTGCATAGAATTTGGATAATGTTAAAGTACCATAACAGAGGGTATGACAGAGAATGAAGAATTTAATAGTTTCATGCCTTGTCAAAAAGACTGGTCTGAGAATTTTTTTTCTTACAATTACTAAAATCATGTATTTACTTTTTAAAAAATTAATGTCGACTCATATTGAAACAGAAGTGTAATTAATATATTTACTTATTTTCATCCTACCACTAAAATTATTATTATCTATACCCGCCATGTTTAGGTACCCATTAAAAATTGACAGTTCCAGTATTAATACATAGTGTGCTTTAATATAGTAACCAGGGGTTAATAATATTGGAAATAAATTGTGTAGAATCAGTATAAAAATTTTAAACAGTATAGAAATTTCTAATATGCGAAAATTTTTTATTCAGTCGTCGTATTATCATTTATTCTCGCGAATAAAATTAGAACAATAATTTTACGAAGTGAGCATTCTTTGAACAACAGAGGAAAGTTTGTTTGTTCTACGATTAGAGTGAAATCGTGAAATAATTTGTAATACCGGACAAGCTTTGATTAATAAATAAGCAGTATGATTTTACGCATAATATCCAAGGCTTATTTGAATAATGATTTAATTTAATCGTCAGTTACGAAAAGAAACGTAATAAATACACGCGAGTTATACAAAATGAATTATTCTACGATTACCATTTAACGGGTATACGATGCTCCCAATGATATGTAATAATTATACGTAGTAATTAAGAGAATATTCGGGAACATTATTTCTGCCGCTATATCTCTTCTTGCGATTATTATTATCATTATCGTTATTACTATTAATTACGCGTAACGAATTTGTAGAAGCTTCTTATACGACTCAGGGGACAGAAATTTAGCCGGATTAAGCGAAAGATATATGAAATAACTACAGCGTTACGACAACATTTACATTGTTCCGTAACCCAGTTATGATTTCGCGCAACCACGATGCGAGGGTTCTTTGTTTTTGTCACACGAATGCAGAAACAGCCCCCAAGGGTTGCCTTTTCCTTTGACGCAAAATTCTCTTTCAGGTAAGAAGCTTTATAATCGATAAATAAGGGTCATTATAACTACGAACGCGAAGAATTGGGTTAATTAAATGAAATTATGCTTCATCTACGAATCTTCGTAAAGAGACGTCATTAACCAAAGGATTATTCCGCTTCCTTGGGATTATTTGAAAAATTTCTACAAGGAAACTCTATAATTCGAACTTTGATTTAAGAAAATATTCCACTTGCAATTTTTCCTGTAATTTTAATCGGTGATGTAAAGAAAAGATTTCCCAGGGTAATTCAAGGTTTATCGTGTACATGTTCTATGGAAATTTTATAATATTGTAATTTCTCGAAGATTTAAATCGTAGAAAATTTTATACCGAATAATGTATAAATTTGATAGAATTTGAGGTTAGGTATTCGATATTTTATCTGCTTAATGTAAATCAAATATTATTGCAGAGTCTGACCAATAAATCACGTTATTCCACACACACGTAGTTCACGTTATAATTTATCTAATACAGTTCATGTAAATTGAGTAACTGAAATAGGAGGTAACGGATAAATATATTAAATGCAAATAATTACAATAAACATCGAAATTAGGTGCCTTCCATTTATACTAATTGGTTTTCATACCAATTGGGGAAATTACTGACCACTAAATTTAAATGTTGGTTACGCAAGTGAATAGCAATAGCAAATACAAATATTCAAGACGTCAATTAAATTTCATTCAAAATTTTTATCGAATAAATAAGTTGAATGAATATAAAAATATTTCAAATTAACCAAAAATTAGATACTAATGTGTTTATGCTTGTTATTTATTAGTTATTGGAAATGGATAAGAATTTTTCATAGGAAACTTGTTTCATTGATTTGAGCAGGAAAACTATTGCGATATTTGAAGTTTTTGAAATTGTTGTTTGCATAGGTTTGGACATCAATCTATTTTTTCTTTTTTCTTTTTAATTGGTGTTTGTATATTTTTATTACTACCAATTCATCGCGTACGTTTTATTTATCTTTGAAGAGTAATTTATTTTTCTTTATTTATTGTCACACGACAAGAACGAAAGTTATTAGTCGAAAATTAAATGTCCAATTAGAATTTAACTCTTTTGTCCCTGTTCTTAATTCATAATAAAGCCAAGCAATTTAATTTAATTCCATTATGCTTAAATCGATATTATTGCAGGATTGTAATTTATCAGTGCAATATTACATTTATTATATAACATCTATTCCTGTATTCGTGTTTATGTCCATTTCCATGACCATATTACTGTTCTGTTTCGCTATATACACAGATTAAACCTATTCTAACAATCATTAGATTTCAAATACTCGTGTTACAAATATTAATTCCATATTTCAAATATCACGCAGAATGTATGTCCCCTAATAATAATTACATTTTAATACTATATCTCCCATAGCAAAAATCACCATTTTCTAAAGTTTTATCAAAAATGCCGCATTCAGCGTTATCATCTCAATGAACAGTCTTCGCGATTTTTCTTCCGATATACGTATAATTATTTTTCCAATGTTTCCCGTTGCTTCATTTTCTTAAGATTCTAATTTTAATTTCTTTCAACGTGATACAGCGATAAATATCCGTGGAAAGAATGAAAGGAACCTATAGCCCTGTAGCGACCAAGGTTCACACTTTTCCAGCTAGATGGAAAACTGAGGTTCAAGGTGTCTCGCAAGTCCTCGGTGAATCCCCGACCCCCATAAATACAAGTTCCTATGCTACCTAAGCAACCCCCGTTTAAGGCATGGCCTGCTAGAAAGCCTTATTGACGAGTTCACTAGCAAACCCAGGACGAAACGCGTCCTTTCCTAGTGTCCTTCTACCTGCTACCTATCATAGCACAATAGCTTAGAGGATACCAACGGGTAGTTGGTAGTTGGCAGTAGCACGTAGGAACCACAAGACACCAGACAATCTTCATATAAACCCCGTGAGGAGAATCCCCACAGCCCGTTCAGAGAGATGACATACCGACTGCGACAACTGTACGTGATGACGATCATCGTTATCACATCAGCGCCGGCCCCAAATAATAGTCGGACCCAAACAGTACCAGGACTCAAACAGTACCTGGACTCAAACAGTACCCGAACTCAAACAGTAATCGAACTCAAACAGTACTTGATCCCAAACAGTACCCGGTACTAAACAATACCCGGACCCAAACAGTACCAGATCCCAAATAATAACCGTTCCCAAACAGTACCTGGACCCAAACAGTACCCGAACACAAACAGTATTTTCACCCAAACAATACCACAACCGAAACAGTATTTTCACCCAAACAATACCAGAACCCAAACAGTATCTGCAATCAAACAGTACCCGAACCCACGCAGTACGTGGACCCAAACAGTACTCGATCCCAAACACTACCAGATCCCAAATAATAGCCGCTCCCAAACACTACCAAATCCCAAATAATAGCCGCTCCCAAACAGTACCCAGACCCAAACAGTACCTGAACCCAAACAGTACCTGAACCCAAACAGTACCTGAACCCAAACAGTACCTGAACCCAAACAGTACCTGAACCCAAACAGTACCTGAACCCAAACAGTACCTGAACCCAAACAGTACCCGAACCAAAAGAGTACCTGGACCCAAACAGTGTTCAATCCCAGTACCCGATCCCAAATAATAGCCGGACCCAACAGTACCCGAACCCAAAGAGTACCCGAACCCAAAAAGAGTACCCGAACCCAAAAAGAGTACCCGAACCCAAAAAGAGTACCCGAACCCAGTAACTACAATGGAACTTTCTTTTGGAGCAGTGAAACAGTATGAATTCCGAACGTTCTTTCAAACCATTCGGTTAATATCGACCCAGCGAAAAGCCCATAATAACCGAGCGATAGTCGTTCCTGAAGCCCAAGAAAATAGACCAATATCTGCAGACCACTTAACTGATCACGCAGCAGTTAAATTTAAACATTGGTATTTCGTCTCTTCGGACGACAATATAATCCATAACATTCACATTTCACGAGCAAACAACATTCTGGCCATAAACGGTTTAACGCAATTGTCCAGGATTACCTTTGGAACGAGGCGAACACCTCTCGAGAACAAGCCCAAGGGGTTAATCGCGTGTTCCAAACGCGCACTGTCATCTCGACAATCGAAATCGAGCGCGATCGCACACGCTTAAGGAATTAATCAATGAACTTCCAGCTGGTTATCGGCTCAGCCGAAACACCACCGCCGCGATAAATATTTATCGCGCGAAACTGCTCGCATATATAATGACTCTCCGAGGGTTTACAGTCGCACCGAGTACACAGCTTGCCGAATTCGCGAAATTCTGTCGCCGTGGGCGGTGCAGTTCCTTCGAATTTCTGATAGGCGTCTACCAACACTGTACCGAGGTAACATCTGTGCTCTCTCCTCGTCCTTCCCTCTTGCATTATAGTCCCCTCTATTGGTTACAACAGCCCGGTATATCGTGGAAAATTCATTCGCATGAACAACGGAATTCGATTTCAAATGAAATTTCATTCCTTGATCCACACCACGCTCATTTATATTAGTGTTTATATTATTAGCTAAAGCTCTGTCATAAGGCTACTTTTCATTTTGAATATACAGAAATATCGGTGATCAGGAGGATGTGTTCACGAATGATACGAAACCGTGGAGAAAATTACAGAATTAAATAAAATTCGATTTCAAATGAAATTTCACTCGGTCCTTGATCCACTCCACGCTCGTTATAAATTATCGGTGAGAGCTCTGTCGTAAGGATACTTTTCATTTTGAATATATATAAATATCGATGATCAATAGGATGAGGTTCACGAATGATAATAAAGTGTAGAGAAAATTACAGAATTGGATAAAAATAAAATTCCAAAATTAGAGAATTTCGTGTCATTATACGAATTATCGAATTAAATAAGCACGCGATTGCCAAATTACGAAATTTTATTGAACAATGAGATGGAATTACAGGAGAAAATATGCAATTAAATTTAATAACGAAGACTCAAAATTTTACAATTTTATTTACTAATAACATTTATTTATTTATTTATTTATTTATATGGGATTAACCCATTAGAAAAATTACCAGAAAATTATTACAGTGAGGTATAAAATTAATAATAACAAAGAAAAAGAAAAAGAAAAATATATAAATATACAAACCGACGAGATGTGCACAAGTACAGGTAGTCCTCCTACAACACGGCATCTTATAACACGGTTTCGCTATAACATGATTCGTAAATTGCGGGAACCCTCCTACAACACGGCATCCTGTAACATGGTTTCGCTTTAACACGATAAGAAAATTGCAAAAATCTATATACAAAACTGTACTTGTACAACCGAGGCCAGGCTTGCATCGTTATTTTCTGAATCGTCGGAAAATAAAATTGGTGGCATATATTAGAACTTGTTAAATCAATCGTAGGCGAAGGTTTTGTGGATATGGCTATTGAAGACGTTCAAGATTTATTAGAGGAAGAAAAAGTTGACGAAGCGGATTTGATGGAAATGGCATCCGAAGCTGTAAATCAAATAGATTCTGAGGACACTAGCACTGATGAAAATTGTGCAGTTAGTAATTTAGCATTAAAAAAATTACAAGAAGGCTTAAGCTTAGCTGAAAATCTCAAGTCATATTTCTTGAATGCAGACCCTTCGGCCGAAAGAAGCCGAAAATTCAAACGGGAGCTGCAAAACTGTCTAGCTCCATACCGAGAAATTTATAATGACATGGTAAGTACCAACAAGCAAAGTAAAATTGCAGAATTTTTTAAGAGCGAAAAAGATGCAAGAACTTTAAATGAAGAAAAAAGTTATGAAAGTGAAGGCGATATCATTCCACCGAAAAAACATTCTCCATTGATTATACTGAGCAGTAACGAAGAAGAAAATTATTAAATTCAAGTTGCGTTAAATTGAAATAATATTTTTTGTTTTTGTTTTTTTTTGTTTTGTGTTGTACATACATTTGTATTTTTAATAAAAATTAAGCTCCTCATGAAGAAATAAAAAAAATTTGTTATTAGTAAGTTTTCGAAACGTAACCCACCTTTTTGTACTGGCTCCGGGACTCATACAACACGGTTTCACACAACACGACATTTTCTAGAAAAATATCTACCGTGATATAAGTCGGTTACCTGTATTTGAAAGCTTACTACAGTAATACTTTCCTACGGATCGTGAATACAATTTTCTAAAGTATTATTCGTCCAGTAAGTAGATAACTAAAAAAAAACTGGATACACAAATGAACCTAAAATTGAATAATTATATATAAAATATACAATAATTACGGCCAAAAATCATGAGAATCGAGATTTAGAAAAAAAAAAGCGATGAAAGTCAAACGACGCAAAAACTTTTCGCAGCCTCTCACATTCGGCACTATCTCTCATAAACGATCAGTTAAAATCGGGAAAAAACCAGCAAACTAATTAAGACACAGATCACTCCACGCAATTAGATTGGAAAATCGTGAAAATCTGAAAAAATTCGGAAAATATAAGCGATGAAAGTCAAACGACGCAAAAACTTTTCGCAGCCTGTCACATTCGGCACTATCTCTCATAAACGATCAGTTAAAATCGGGAAAAAACCGGCAAACTAATTAAAACACAGACCACTTCACTCAACTAGATTAAAAAATCGTGAAAATCTGAAGAAATTCGGAAAATATAAGCCACGAAAGTCAAACGACGCAAAAACTTTTCGCGGCCTGTCACATTCGGCACTGTCTTTCATAAACGATCAGTTAAAATCGGGGAAAAACCAGCAAACTAATTAAAACACGGATCACTCCACGCAATTAGATTGGAAAATCGTGAAAATCTGAAGAAATTCGGAAAATATAAGCCACGAAAGTCAAACGACGCAAAAACTTTTCGCGGCCTGTCACATCCGGCACTATCTTTCAGAAACGATCAGTTAAAATCGGGAAAAAACCAGCAA
>NW_016908670.1:229869-237876 GCF_001483705.2 Eufriesea mexicana | reverse complement strand
CGTAATTAGATTGAAAAATCGTGAAAATCTGAAGAAATTCGGAAAATATAAGCCACGAAAGTCAAACAACGCAAAAACTTTTCGCGGCCTGTCACAATCGGCACTATCTTTCATAAACAATCAGTTAAAATCGGAAAAAAGCCGGCAAACTAATTAAAACACCGACCACTTCACTCAATTAAATTGGAAAATCGTGAAAATCTGAAGAGATTCTGAAGATATAAGCGATGAAAGTCAAACGACGTAATAGATTTTCGCGGCCTGTCACATTCGGCACTATCTTTCATAAACGATGGGTTAAAATCGGGAAAAAACCGGCAAAGTAATTAAAACACAGATCACTCCACGTAATTAGATTGAAAAATCGTGAAAATCTGAAGAAATTCGGAAAATATAAGCCACGAAAGTCAAACAACGCAAAAACTTTTCGCGGCCTGTCACAATCGGCACTATCTTTCATAAACAATCAGTTAAAATCGGAAAAAAGCCGGCAAACTAATTAAAACACCGACCACTTCACTCAATTAAATTGGAAAATCGTGAAAATCTGAAGAGATTCTGAAGATATAAGCGATGAAAGTCAAACGACGTAATAGATTTTCGCGGCCTGTCACATTCGGCACTATCTTTCATAAACGATGGGTTAAAATCGGGAAAAAACCGGCAAAGTAATTAAAACACAGATCACTCCTCGTAATCAGATTGAAAAATCGTGAAAATCTGAAGAAATTCGGAAAATATAAGCCATGAAAGTCAAACGACGCAAAAACTTTTCGGCGGCCTATCACATTCGGCACTATCCTTCATAACCGATAGGTTAAAATGGGAAAAAAACCGGTAAACTAATTAAAACATAGGCCACTGCGCGTAATTTAATTCGAAAATCGTGAAAATCTGAAGAAATTCGGAAAATATAAGCGATGAAGTTCAAACGACGTAATAGATTTCTGCGACCTGTCTTATTCGGTACTATGTTTCATACACAATCGGTCGAAATGGAGAAGAAACCGCTAAACTAATTAAAGCAGTCTATTCCACGCAAGTACGGCCGAAAATCAGCAGGGGTAGTCGAGATTTAGAAAATATAAACGAGGAAATTGAAAACTACGCATTAACTTTTCGTGATTTTACCCGGTCAAAATTGAAGGAGAACTGAGAAAACAATTAAAGGCAAGTACGTCAATGTCTAAGAAAAATCGGTAATGTGTTAAAAGTATTGTTACGTCTAAGTACTGTATTGGAATATATGCCGAAGGTACAGAAATATATAGACACCGGATCGGAGATGTTGCTTCCTAAACCGGCGAGACTCGACTGACGGTTCTGTAACGGTTCTAGATGACGGTTATAACGGTTTTCTTTTTTGTCGCTACCACGTGATCGAACTCTCTAGAAAAATCCTTGGACTTCGCTCTCCCCTTCGCTTAGCAACAACTCACACGCGCCTATGTATATACGTAGCAAGCAAACTATTAACCCCTTAGCTAACGGTTTAAGATTCGATGGCACGTACCACACTCAAACAGCGAAGTTACACAGTCGCACGTCGAGCGATATCGTCCGAATACAACGAAGAATATACGGAACTGTGGAGTCTCAACTTGCCTGGGTAGAAAAACATCGACGGGTATTTATGGCAACCGATCGAATTTCATGCGAACGCGGCGAGGAATAACGCTCGACTGAGACGAGGAAACGTCGTCGAAGATTAACCTTGAGCCTAACCAGTGATGTTTACGTTCGGCCCTATGGCTAGGCTATTCGCTCTCTCTCTTTCTCTCTCTCTCTCTCACACACAGCTCCGTCTTTTATTTTTATTATTTTTAGGAATTTTTCCTCTCTCTCTCTCTCTCTGTCTTCCTCGCAATACTCGTGTTTCGCCCGGTTTCCTCACCACATTTTTCTCCTTGGTGATACTTGTGTTTAGGTCGATTTCTTTATTGCACCTGTGTCTTTTATTTTTATTATTTTTAGGAATTTTGTTTTCTTTCTGACACTATTTGAGAATTATTTGATATGCATTAATATATAATAGAATATGAAAAAATATATACAAAAAATATATACAATACAAAATATTGTACATATTTTTAATATATATTTTATTTTTCGATATATTTTTTAATATTACATCATACTGCCATAAATTCTATTTGTGTAGAGTAATTTAGTTCCTAGTATGTTCTTTTATAATTCTGCAATGAATTATTTTTTATTAAAAACGTCTCTACTATAACTATTGTATACTTTTACTATAAATAAACACTCCATTTTAACATCAGGCTCGCGATCCTTAATATTACAAAACCAATCACGCATTATTAATTTGACGCATGATAAATATTCTTGAAAATCGAAGAAATTCGATACATAGAACGCTACATAATGTATGCACTGTATGCCACTTTAAATCAAATAATATTGAGTAAAGGTAGCCCTCCTACAACACGGCATCCTATAACACGGTTTCGCTTTAACACGATAAGAAAATTGCGAAAACCTTTGTACAACACTGTACTTCTACATGAGCAATAATGATGAAGAAATTCATTAAATTAAAATTGCGTTAAATTAAAATAATAATTTTGTTTTGCGTTGTACATACATTTATATTTTTAATAAAAATTAAGTTGTCAATGTATAATTTAAAAAAATATTTATTTTTAATAAGTTTTCGGAACGTAACCCCCCTTTTTGTACTGGCCCTGGGTCTCATACAACACGGTTTCACACAACACGGCATTTTCTAGGAACCTATCTACCGTGTTATAGGAGGGTTAGCTGTATAAGAAAAAAAAAAAAAATTTTTTTTACAGGGAGGTACAATGTAGTAGAAATTTTCATGACAGATTATAGTCCCCGACGATAGTCAATTCTGATTTAGTATTAGAATATATTATATCCTTCACTACTTGAGCATAAGATGCGTAAACAGGGGAGTCAGTACCTGGAGATAAAGAAATTATGGGATAAATGAAGCGAATGTGAATTAAAAGGACACTGAGGTAACGTGAAGGCTAATTAGGCAGAGTTCAAAAAGGAAGATTGCATTCTGTCATTGTCAATTTCATTGTTCGTTCATTCGTTCTTTCTTTTAACAGGATGTCACTTAGGAGAAAAAGATAATCAAATCTTATGTCAGGTGTGTCTTTGGATACGTTCGAATAAATAGAATTTCATTGTACGATATTTCAAAATTTATCCCTGGATATAAGAAGAAAAACAGAGGGGTGCATGAATAAAGGAGAAAACAATGAATGAAAAAGATCGTGGATCAATTGACAGGCGATTGTGAGGTAAAAGATCGATATTTCTAAAAAGTTAACCTGAATTCTTGGATATAAAGTTTGATCGGATATCAAACGTGACGGAAATAAAGCGCAATGGAAACTCCATTGTTGTACCTTGTTGTCAACGATTAACAATAGAGCTTGTCGTGCAGATATTGAATGTATAATTGTATCTTATATCCGAATGAACATGAATGAGGCGTGATCAATAATAATTTAACTCCGCTGTCGATTTTTAATTTCACCTTGTGAATATGTATGATAGCCGTGGAAGTAATAAAATGTATTCGTAATATGTAAATTCGCGCAGCAATAATTTAAATATTACCCCAGCAATCGCGTCTTTACGTCGTGCCCTTTTTTCCAAAGAAGTACTTTGTAATTTAAAGTGCTCCGCGATAGTAAGGAAAATGTAATAAAATATTTAAATACTTATGCATTCGATAACTCATACCCGGAAATAAATTCAAATATCTTCATATGCAATTTCTCATCTGCAATATCGTTATAATTGAATTCACATCGTCAAATTTCTCGCGTTATATTAAAATATATAAAATAAGTATTCTTAAAATAAAAATAAATTTAAATTCCATCCAAGTGATACCGATCACTCCGTATCTTTAAAATACAATTTAAACAAAGCTCTAAATACAATAAAATATACTCCATTCTTTACCAATTCTTCAAAATTAAAAAAAAAAAAATTACAAATATCTTTTTATCACTTTCTATAGCAATAGATATCACAAATAATTTTATTATCAGCAATTATCGATTCTCTCGCTATTTTTACAAATTTCTTTAAAGAACACGAATTGAAGGAAAAAAGAAAAGAAAAAGAAATAAATAAATAAGGAGGAAATAAATAATTTCTAGTAAATCCAGCAAAATTTGTATGGAATAGGATTCCCTGTAACACTATAGAGGATTTATTTTTCCAAATGTGGGTCAAAGGCCAGCATGCAGGTTACATTGGACGCTACACTGCACCCAGAATTGCTGTTGGATTCGAGGTACTTGTAGATTCAGAGGCAATCGGGTAGACAACGTTTGTGTTTCTTTATCGAGAAATACCGACTAATGATATCGATATCCCACACTCGATTTTCCTTTTCTTACCTTTTCGATAACCACCCTTAACCCTATTAATTACATTATTCTTCACCGATAACGACCAAGCTCGCGCAACCTACCCCTATGTTCATTCTACACCATGCCTAGATAGTGTACACACTAATACCCTGAAAATTATTCTCGAAACCATTGCGAACGAAAGTTGCAATTGTAATCAACTACAATCGAGTCGGTGACGTGGAAAATTCACAGAGACCCCGGTCTTTCAGAAATAATTAATCCCGGGTAAATTAATGAACAAGGCAGACACGGAGTGGAATCGATTCCATCGCGCTGTAGCTGGATTACAAAATTTTACATTACCAGAACACACATCGGAAGGGTGGCTTAATATTTACACTGAAGGACAACGTAACGTTTCCGTTTTTTCCACGCTTGATTGGATCCCAGGATCGCCTGTATTCGCCACGCCACGCTCGTTTCTTCCACACCGTCGATGGTTTCCCTTTTACGAAAATCTTTATTAAAAAACAAGGACGAAGAAGGCGAGGCAACTATCGGAAATTGAAGTTGGCGCGCGAGATTTTTGCGTGGAATTTTTCTTCGCGGCGAAATTAAAATAGGACGGACGATCCCGATAAATCGAACAAACTCTAATATTATTCGACAATTTCTTCGCGATCACCCCCGTCCGACCCCGTTTCAACGGTTTCCATATCTTCGTGGCATTTTCGCGTAGGTCCAGAGAAGGAGAAAATCGCGGCGACGGATCAAACCTGAAATCCGCGCGATTTCATATAAGCGTTTCCCTCGGATTCGAAATGCAAAACCGGCGTGTTTCCGTGTCGCGCGTGTGCTCGCTCGGGCATGCTACTCGTGGAAATTCTTAACACTGCTGATACCGTGGTTAATAAAATGTTACATGTCGAAAATTGCATGGGTTTCGGCTAAGTTTAAAGTTGATGCAGGTAGAGCAAGTTCGACCAGATTTCTTCTTATTTTAAAAAATAAAATACGTATCTTTTTCCTTTTCTTCTTATTTAGTCTAAATTCTGTTCCATTGTCATTTCTTTCCTTTTCTTGGCGATATGAGAAAATATATATATATATATATATATTTGTATTTAAATCGATTCATTTATCTACTTTTTCTAGAGATAACATAGTTCTCAAATTATATTCAAAGATGTTATTAAATATAGATATAAATATATCCATATTTATGTTATTATCTGTATCTATACTTATATTATATTATTCAAGTGATTCAAATTTTTTTTATTGTTTTATCATTTATTTCGTATATTAATATGTGTGAATATGTTCGAAGGAATTATTTTTATAGTTAAATTGAAGAATTTTATTTTCGTGTTTCAATAATTCTTTTACGTATCTTATTATGCCTTCCCGATGGTAAAATTTTCATATTTGAATCAGCTTAGTTGTTCATTCTTGAAATGATACAGGAAGGTACGTGAAAAGAGAAACATTTACATAATAATAATAATGAGCCATAAATTAAAAGAGAAGCAACAGACAGAAAATTGGAAAATCCCTCAACAGAGTTCACACGAAATAAATGATAAAACAATAAAAAAAATTTGAATCACCTTCTCTTTTTAAAAAAAAAGAAAAGAATAATATTTATATATTATTTGGTATATATAGATATATTTATATCTATATTTAATAACATATTTTATATATATATTAAAAATAATCCCGAAACAATTGATTTCTCAAAATCAAACCTCATTAACCTGACCCAAAGACCAACATCCACCATCACCAAAAACGCATAAGATTATCGACAGACGAATAATAACAATAATTGATAACTGATAGGGTAGTTGGAGCAAATCGGTTTGACGATTTAGACAGGCAAGTATCCATCGCCTAATCGATTAACCCCGTCGTACTAATTATAGCAGAATGCGCAAGACGCGGAACCTACATTCGCGCTCGTCGAATTCGACACAGCTGGCCGATTTTCGCGTATATATTCCGATCGAACGCGTCGCGTTCCGTTTTGTAAATTGCATATGCGATGCCTGGTGCAAGAATAACCTGCGAGCTTTGATCAGTGTTTTTGCCTCTGACCGAGTTTCAAAATCCTTCCACGATTTTTCTTCCTTTTCCTCGCCAATTCCACCAAGGTGGAACAAGAAATATAACGATTTCGATTTATCCGGGAATTTTGATCGCTGTTCCCTGTCCAATTTGAATTTTCCTTTAAGCACGCTGCTCGGTAATTTTATGAAATTATTTTCTCGAGTATAATAATTAACAATTTTGTATTATTTTTGAATGGAAAATTTGTAGCATTGGCTGATGAAAATTTAAAATAAAATCGAAGAATTTAGGTTCCACGATACGAATCATTTACATGTGACAGCACGAAATTTTCTGTGTATAATACTGTAGTTCACGATCATACGATTTTTCTGTGTAAATTAATTTGAAAAATGAAAATGAAAAAATTAATTCCAAAAATTGCGTATAATCCTAGGAAATTTTACAAAAATCCATCGATAATAGAAAAATTGGATGTTAGAAAAATGTGTATGAGTATGTTCTAGAAAAGTGATACTATTTTTCACCGTCTGTGCGTAGCAGATTCCACGACAAATGTAGTTTTAACGTCGCGAATTTAATTAAAAACAAATCTGAAAAGTTGACGCTGCCTCAAACTAACTTCAACCTACTACAACTCAGTCCGAAGTTCGTATAACTTGAGCGAGTTTAAAGTTAGTTTTAGATTAAAGGATCTCTTTAATCGTGTCGGGGATGTGCATATGGTTATATGGGACGAATGAGGGTATGCATTTAAGAAAAGGGAGCTCAAAACGTATCCGCAGAGAAGAGAGAGGAAATCCGTGGAAATGGAACCGCGAGGTGACACGAGTAGGAGAAAGAATTTCATCAGAACCGTGCAATTTGTGAGTTTGCTGTTTAACAATTATATATTTATTATAATACACACACGTGACAAAAAGATTGCAACGATTAGGTATGCGTGATGAAATTTCTCTTAATACTATTATCATCTCGTCACTGTTCACTTTCACGATTTTCACAACAAACTCACTCTCCTCATAACATATTGACTCTGACCTATAACAACTACACAATACCACACATTCTAGATCTTCTATTCGCACTTCCAAAAACGTACATATCTACATTCGTGCCATTACTCGACCTCACATATTCACATTCACACTAATAAAACCAAATCCACGCAATTGTAACCATTTTGTTACTGTATTTTGTGCTGGTGCCTACTCAGTATGTCTAATCCTTACGGGCTACTGCGCACTTAGGGTGTGTAATAAGGCGCAGTTTGGATTTGTATGTACACTTTATTACACGATTCGATGAGTCGTATGATGTGTAAGTGTGTTATATATCGTCTTCTGCCATTTTATGTTTTACGTCTTCTCTTTTACATCTTCGATTTCTCGTTTCGTCTCCCAACTACCGTCTTGACGTGTTCTGTCTGACTTCCAAATACCGTCTGATGTGTCGTGTTTGAATGCTGACTACCGTCAGTCTTGTCTAGTCTAGATTTGCCATGATTGGTGAAAAATGATGGTAGGTGGAGGAAAAATAGAGTTTTTTGATTGGACAGGGAGTTTCA
>NW_016908670.1:220254-229839 GCF_001483705.2 Eufriesea mexicana | reverse complement strand
GTGTAAGAATATATAAGATTAGGCGAGCTCTGGTTACCGATAACATAGCACGTAGCAATGATAACCGGGGTCTCAAATCGAAGCGGCGATCCCTTTGATCCGCGATCGATGAACAAAGGAGGCCCATCCTTGACTCTTTGACTACGGCAGACTTTGAAACGCACAGGTCGTACCACACGGGTAGGAATTCATTTACAATGTCGCCGAGGACGGCAAAATTTTGGGTAGAGATGCGCAATCCGTGTCAGAAAAGCAAACTGTGTTGAGCGCTTATATACGTCCTCCGTGTCACAAAAGCAAACTATGTTGAACGTTTATATGCGCCTTCCGTGTCACAAAAGCAAAATTTCTGAGCGCGTATATGCGCCCACAGTAGTCAAGGGGTTAAAAGAGCAGGTCGCGAAGCGTACGGGACAGTGCTTAGACAGTGTTTGGACAGTTAGGAGAGAGTGCGTTGGGAGGAGTTATTGAGAGACAGTTTATTGGGAGAGAGTATTAGCGGCCAGTTCTTATTAAATATTATTAGACCCCCCCCTTAGAAGAGGGAAACTGTCGGGGAATTTTCCCTTTGGTATTGTTTAGGTTAAGATTTATGTGTAACCTGGTTAAGTTTTGGCAGGTCAATCACACGTCCATCCCGTCTATTGGATCTGATCCCAAGTACTGCTGTCCATTGTCCTTGATTTATAATTTGTTAATCCTCAAGAAGGACAGTAAGGCATGTCTTCCATGTATTATTGCCGTCGCAAAATTTCCTGATAAACATGTCAGCTACCATACTTCGAGATCCTTTTACAGTGATATAATAATTAAACTGAAAGTCCAAATAAATAAATTTATTTTAGTACCATTCGCAAATGAGTAGTAGTACTTCCAGTACTACGCTACAACTAATTTTATAATATAATACATATTTCTTGTTTGAGGAAACTGACAGCGGAATTAATTATTCAGTGTTTTAAACTGTTCAATTATTCGCGTTTCGACACTCGCGAATATTAAATTCATCCGAAAGTAGGAATCGCGTACACACGTTTGCTGAAGTTCGAGCGCAGAGGGTTTGTAACGTGCGTGAAACAACGAGCCTTTGAATCGCAAGTGGTGCTCTACGAAAGTGCTACATAACAAGTCGGCTTTCCGCTTCTCCATTCCAAAAAGCGTTCTTAATTTAAACCTTCCGCCACCGCCGCGAGTTTTAAAAAACTTTCGGGGCCGAAAGTTTTAAGCACATCCAAGGCCATTCGAAATGCGTCCAACATTTTCAAACTTTTGACAAATTAAACGCGATTTTTCATATTTCACACGACACGGTATCAATCTGAAGGACTTCCCTATCATGCGATTTCGATTTAGGAGAATCAGGAAAATCGAATTCCTAATGGACCTCCTTGTAAAACGAGCTTCATTAGGAATTCTTATTATCTGTGGTTCATGTATAACATAATACGACGGAAAATTATAAAAATTCGTGCAAATTGCAATTTTTTAAGAAAAAATACGCGAAAGTACTGACAAAACCTTGACAAAAGATTTTTGCCCAAACTCAATGATACTTATTCTATCATTATTTTCTTTTTTCGATAATACACAGAAGCTTAAATTATTTTTCTATTTTGCTTTTGCTTCCCATCGAATTGATGAAATATTTATATTGAAGTACTTTGCATCTGAGACGTTAGAATAATTTTAGATAATTCTGTACCATCGTGCTTGGCTAAAAGAAATTTTTTTCCAGGGGTGGTAGTGGCTCAGAGAACTCTGCTTCGCCCCAAGATAGCTAAAAGCTTGAAATTTCTAGGGTAAATAATAATTTTCCATTTTTATGCAACAATACATTACCAATAATTGTTACAAATATATATCTCGATAGTACTAGGTACAAAGATACAATAGTATAATACAATACCAGCATGGTAAGAAGACAAAATAAAATTCAAAATACACATATTCGAACACGTGACGTCGGAGTCAAATATTGAAATACCTAATTGTAAGACAAGTTAGGCTGAATATCGATAAGGGTCGTGTCCCGTCGTCAGTGACTATAGTGAGGGCCGATGAGTAGCCGTAGAAAACACCATATCGGCGAAATAACAAGGATCGATGAGCGGGAATATATAAATAACGAACGAAAGATAAAGTAATAGGCTAGACGTAGTTATATAAGTCCATAAACATGTATATAAATGTATGTATGGTGTAATAAAATAAATACAAATAAAGAAATATGTATATCTAAATAAAGACAGTCAGATAAGCTACGCCATTATTTGTTAACTAATAAAGTATTAAAGAATTGTCAAAAGCTTTCCAGAACTTCCCTGCAGTCTTCTCACGTAATCAATTTTCCAAAAACTGCGAAACACGAAGAAGAGTAGACCACAGCCAGGTCAAGACAATCCCACCCCCTAATACTGCCAGCTAAATCTACACCCTCCCCGCCATATTTGCATCGTTCAAACACGATAACCACCTTCCGTTCAATCACCTCTCTCTGCAATTACCACATCCTCCACCCTGTCTCGCCCCGTTCGGCCGCCATTTCTCACATTAAAATCAAGCATCGGGGAAGGACCCGATTTACCGCGGGTGCATCGATCGATTGGTCACCATCGAGTCATATTCCAGTTTCTAACCAGCGATGGTTTCAATCCGGCCGCGAACGGGCCCGAATTTATTAACGGAACGGCCACGTTTATCACGATCCGCGTTTCATTTCTGCCCTGTCGGAATTACGTATTCCGGTGGCCGCACGGCCATCGAGATCTCGGGGAACGCGCGTAACCCGGCGGGGTTGCACGCGCTGCCTGGTTCACGCTCCACCGGCGGAGAAGCAATTTTCGAGCGAAACTTTTTGCATCAACATGTAAATTGGCCGCAGAAACGCGCTCGTCCCGGATAAAGACACCGGGAACGCTTGCACGGATAATGGGAAATTAGGCGATCCGTCATAGGTGGATTCTCGCGTGGCGCCGCGAATTTGCATCGAGAAACGAACGATTTTCGCTGGAAAACTACGCGACTAACGAAAATTGAATCGAACTTGGCCGATGGAAATTGCACGTAGTCGGTTCGTTCGGCCCGCCTGATTTACAGCGGCTCATTTGTTAAGGGGATGAAAATCTTCGTTCCACCACTCGCTGTGTCCATGTTCGGGGGTTGATTGGCTGTTTCGTGGATGTACGATTGACAAACGTTAATAAATGAAGCAACTAGTAGGGAACTTTTGTGTTTCGTTTATGATTAATACTAGAAATACCAAAGGGGACAAAATGATTTTTATATTTTTTATCTCTGCGATTGCTGAGAGTATGTAGGTGCTTCTGGCAAAATTAATATCGATTTTTATTCAAATGTGACAGCAATTACGTATGCTCTTTCATTTTCATTGTACTATTTTAATTATCGTCCATAATGTATACTATATTTAGGTGCCCTTTATTAATTGGTAGTTCCAGTATTAAAATTGAAGATAGGATGGAGAGATGTAACGATAAACGGTAAATTCTTTTTTAATATCGTGCGTGATGTATGAAAATGATGGGAAATGACAAATATATGAAAATTCACGAATTCATTTACTTTATTATCTACATAATTTCTGTATAAATTCAAAATTCTCGATACTGACAAACAGGACAGTGTAAGTACTATTATAAGTAAAATTATGTAGACAATCCCTCGAATTTAGCAGAATAAAATTCGATCATGAAATTATAAATAAAAATTATACTAAGAATCTAATTTAATTCTTCTTATTACCATGGTGAAAATTCAAAATTCTCGATACTGACAAACAGAACAGTGTAAGTACTATTATAAGTCAAATTATTTAGACAACCCCTCGAATTTAGCAGGATAAAATTTGATTATAAAACTATAGATAAAAATTATACTAAGAATCCAATTAAATTTCTCTTATTATCATGGTGATGTATAGCAGAATAAATTTTATATACAACAAAACTGACATCTCTGATGAGTTCCAATATAAATTCTAATATAATAGAATTACGTGAAGAATTTCGTAGTATTGCAAGACGTTGGTCCACTGTTGCTGTAAATATTCTAGTTCCGAGGGTAGCTTAAGATTAATTCTTGCATCATTCCCTGTGGCCTTAAACGATCATCCCTCTCCCGTAATAATGATTTCTAGTTACGGAATAAATGGTAGGGTAAGCATAAAAGACAGAATGATAGAATGGTTAAGTTAAGCTTAGGCTTTGGATGAAGTATGTCACTGGGCTTTATGATACCCATGTTGGGGTTGGCAGTACGAAAGACCGGTCTCGATTGATGGGGGTGTTTAATAAACGAGATCTATCATTCATTGTTTTATCCCTGCTTTCTTGGATCCTTCGAAGGAAGCACTGGGAGAATTCTCACCGGTGCTAATACCATTCCCATTGTCAAACTTAACATTTATTATATCGCGATATATCATTCAACTCCGTAAATTTCATTAAAATTCATCGTTATTAGCATAAGATATTTTAATTAATTTTAATTTTAATTTTTCCCATTACGAAAAACCTAGTTCCATGACAGGAGAACTTATTATAGCTTGAACATGACGAACAAAAATGAGAGTAATTTTTTATTTAAATGAAAGATGGTTACCGTTACGATAGCGTAATTTAAAATGGAAATTATTAAATTTCCATTTCAAATATCTTCTTCATACCTAATATCCCTCGAAAGTATAACGATAATTAGAGACAGAGAAAATCCATTGTTTCCCTGATTCTGAAACGAGGAATTACCACTGAAACCGTATAAATTAATCAGTTTTACTGCTAAACGAGTTAAGATCTCAGAAATAGATGTTCTTGGAAGAACATATGGGCTTTCTTGCGCGACACTGCTATCTTTTAGAAAATTGCAACATCAGAATGCTAACGAAAAGGTATTCAACTTATTGTTGCATTAACGCGAGATATTCCTTCGTGATGTGATTAACGAGCAGTTTCATTTAACGAAACTTGGTAAAAAATTTGATTTGACAAGTTAAGGATCGTGATAATATTGCGTTCGGAAGACCGGTGGCAATTATAGTGGCCAAAAGCTTATGCCACGAGATTAACTTATCATTTTCATGTCAGAACTTCGGTCTTCACGTTGCTCTCGGCTAATCCTGCTTGACTTTTTATTTTCCATGCGATTTTTTTTCCCTCCGCGAATAAAGTTCGAACAAAACTGGCTGCACGCGTTCAAACAAAATTTCCTGCGAATTCTACTTCTGCGAAAAATTTGGAAAAAGCGAATACTCTTCTGCGCGCTGATGGATTAATAAATCCGTTGGAATATATTTTATTCGGTTTAGGGTATCGCTAAAATCTCCGAGGAACTGCTTTTCGCTGCTTTTCGAGGGATCTCGAATATTGAATCGATAGCACTGATTAAAATACGTTTCTTAAGGAAAGAGTAATTTTTTTTACAGCGATTAAACGAAAATATTGGAACACGAATTCCGTCATCGTTAAGTTATTAACAAGATCGCAAAATTTGTGAGATTTATTAATATTGGGTTGTCCGGAAAGGACAAGGAAAAAATTGCCAATTTTGAAGGAAAATTGAAACGCGGGAGATTTAAATATTAGTATATATTTATTAAGTTATATAAGTGCAATTTTTTTCCACAACCTTTATTCAAATTTTGTTCTAAATATGTCTGAAGTATTGTCTTTTACGATATGTACGAATGTCATTTGTTTTCAATTGTTCTGATATATTCAGATGTGTTCTTACGTCACCTACTGAAAATCGGCACGAATTTTCTGGACAACTCAATATATCGTTAATAAATTAATTACATTAGTTACATTTATTATTATATAATTATATATACAATATATTATTTATTTTAATAATTAAAAAATAATTTTAAAAAAGTATTAAAAGGGGTCGGTAAAAAGTCAATAGAAAATACGCAAATTAGAAAGAAAGTTAAAATGGCGGAGTTATCGGAGACGAGACGTGCATTTAAATTTCGTATATTTATAACATGGACACGTCGCAACCTTTATTCGAATCACTAGCTGCCTCTATGAAATTCTACTTTATGGTACAAATTGCAAAGCGATGGCCCATGGACCGCTTACACGGGGTACGTTGCCGTTTCCATTTTCGCGAAACGCTGCATCGGTCGAGCCGCGAGCACGCTCGCCATAAAAGGCACAATTTCGGTCAGAAACGGATCCGATAAACTAACTTCCCACTATATCTGCTATTTTATCCTCGCAGAAGATCCATAAAACCAGACCAAGTCGTTACAGAAGCTGCTTGCTGACAGAGTTTATCTTCCACGCAGTTTTGCCTCGCGCAGACATTCGCCACCCCGCGAATTTGCACGTTCGTTTACCTTTCACGACTTGCCGGCTTTTCCCTAGTCCTCGCTTTCCCGTGACCCTGACGATGGGATCCGACGATCGATCGGATTAGTAGAGAATCGTGCGGTTGCCGGCGATTAAGGGTATGCACTTGGTACGAAATAGAGTAATTACTGAGATTAATAGAATATAATAGCTACAATTGGAATTGAACAATTTAATGAAATAGAAAATGATAATTTAATTTAAACTATCAGAATTTAAAAATGCGAGCGAAAAATTAGAATTTAATAATCTAATAGACAGATTGGAATATAATAATTTAATAACTGAAAATGACAATTTAATTTAAATTATCAGAATTTAATAATGCGATCTATAAAATTAGAGTTTAATAATTTAATAGAAAAATTAGAATATAATAATTTAATAGAAAAATTGAAATATAATAATTTAATAGAAAAATTGGAATATAATAATTTAATAGAAAAATTGGAATATAATAATTTAATAGAAAAATTGGAATATAATAATTTAATAACTAAAATTGGAATTCGTGGATCATTTCATAATTAGAAATATTTGTGGATACAATTTCCGAAAGCAGGAAGGGATAATTAATTTTCTACGATTTTTTAACGCTACTTTCTTAATCTTGCTTTATTTAAAAATACCAAGGAGTAAAATCGCAATTAGGTTTTGGTATGTGGGTTATTTCGTAATTAGAAATACCCGTACATATAACTTGAAAAAGAAGATAGGGGAGAATTAATTTTGCTGAATGCTTTCCATACCTCTGTTAAAATTTTGCTTTGATTAAAAAAATTAAGGTCACTCGTGGCAATAAAAGCTATTTGGTGGTATTCCAGAAACTTGAAAAGGTCCTCAAAATTAGATTTCGTTGTGTGGATTATTTCATAGTTAAAAACGTCTGCAGACATAATTAAAAGAGACAAAAGGATCTTAATTTCGTTTAAACAAATTCAGATAACGCGTTGTACTATTAAACTCTATTTTAAACATTTGAAAAGGTATCCAATAGAAGGAAAAGAAATCGTTATCCAATAATACACTTCCATGGCATAGTATTCTAAAAGCGAAATTAGTTTTGCGAAATATAATACGTTATAAAATTCATTATTATTCCCTGTCGCTTAATAATATTTAAACTAAATTCATGCCATTATACAATATCGTATTATCGTATTCTAGTCTGCAAAACAAATATTCCATTCGTCTTCTATAGTTATTCGCACGCTATAGAAACTTGCAATATCGCTATAGCTACAAATACAAACGTAACACCCACCAAAGACCACTTCCGTAACGGAGAATTTCTATAATTTGTCCTGGGCAAACGCAAAGATGTCTTAGAGGTTGTCTAGTCTAGAAATTCACCGGTAGATGTTTACTTTCCTTACCGATCTCGTCGTTGTATATTCTCCGTGCAGTAGATCAAAGTGGTTCGTAGATCTATTTAGTCGTATTTGATCCTTCACCCATTACTTTTCCAATGGAATGCGATCGTCAGAACACAAATCCTCCTCGAGCCACAAATCTACAAATTTATCTCTTAAATAGACCAAAATTACGTTGATTATTAAATCGCTCTAATTTCTCGTGCGAGAAATACTCTCACTAGCTCTAATAAAAATAACAAAAATTATCAAAAAATTTACTTCACAAGCAGATTAAAATGTTCAACATTCGAGTATAACAGGAGGAAGAATTTAAAAAAGGAAAAACCAAAAATAATCCAAGAAAATCCTGAAATTACCACGATCGAAATTTTCGCAAGATTCGAGAGATTGGCACAGGATCATGAAAATAATCAAAATTATCAAAAAAATTACTTCAAAGGCAGATTAAAATGTTCAACATTCGAGTATAACAGGAGGAAGAATTTAAAAAAGGAAAAACCAAAATAATCCAAGAAAATCCTGAAATTACCACGATCGAAATTTTCGCAAGATTCGAGAGATTGGCACAGGATCATGAAAATAATCAAAATTATCAAAAAAATTACTTCAAAGGCAGATTAAAATGTTCAACATTCGAGTATAACAGGAGGAAGAATTTAAAAAAGGAAAAACCAAAAATAATCCAAGAAAATCCTGAAATTACCACGATCGAAATTTTCGCAAGATTCGAGAGATTGGCACAGGATCATAAAAATAATAAAAATGATCACAAAATTTACTTCAAAGGCAGATTAAGATGCTCAACATCCGAGTACAACAGAGGAAGAATCTAAAAAAGGAAGAACCAAAAATAATCCAAGAAAATCTCGAAATTACCACGATCGAAATTTTCGCAAGATTCGAGAGATTGGCACAGGATCACGAAGGGGATCCGAAAATCAGGTGGAACCTCGACCCGGAACATTTTGAACTTTAAAACTGGTCCGCTGTAAAAAAGGGGAAATCATGGCTTATCGCGTATTTCCCTTGTGGTCTTCATACGTTACCGACTTCATTTATTTTTCACACAGCCATCGGGGCCGAGATTCGTAAGATCTTCATGATTTTATCCGACCGTTTCCAGGGACGTTACAGAATGATTCGTTTTACTATCGAGGCGACGGGGCGAGGACCGGAAACGCGATTGCACGGGACTAGTGTTTCACCCAACGACATCGTGATCCCCGGAAGACGAGGGAACGATCGTGGAAGACCGAGATTTTCGAAATTTTTCCGCGTAATCCCGGCACACCGTCGATGACTCGGCCACTCTGTTTTATCTAAGTATTTGGGTTACTTCATTTTACAGCAGCTGCACGCCCCTGCAAAGTAATGCCACCTACGTGGGCTGCCTGGAGATTTCGATTACTGCCGATCCCAGCGTCGAATTTTAACCGATTTTCTGCTAATGGCGCGACAATGTCGCGGCGGTGTCGTTGTTTCGGGTATTCGATTCGGAATTAAATTTAATTGGAGCGTATATAGTCTGTTCATGGTACCATGGCTAAGATACTGGCTAAACGTGGTAGTTCATTTTAGGTCTGTACTTTGGGAACGACACTTCGTTTTGGTAATTTTGCACTCTTACGTGAACTGTATGAATAATAATTTATACTCCAATATACGGTAATGGTTAACATAGATTTTGAATATATAATAAATTGTTGGACGACTAACGATTCGTTGGCCCTTAGTCACTAGAAGGACCTGGCTGATAAACGCAGACCTATTTCAGAGTCCAAAAACAATTGACTCATCCTCACTTTCACTAAGGGCCAATGGTCATCTTCACCTCC